>NC_058411.1:23690229-23828526 GCF_002201575.2 Neomonachus schauinslandi
TTTGGATACTTGGATATTTGGATACTTTGGATTCTTGGATACTTGGACACTTGGATACTTTGGATACTTTGGATACTTAGATACTTGCCAGCCTCTCCAGCAAGTCTTGGGGTCAGACGCCCCAGTAGTGCCATGAAAAGCAGAGTGAAAGGCTCAGCATGTGGTTGAGCTAAACAGCCAAGCACCTCTCCAGCTGCTGGGCATGAGGGTTTAGGGCAGTCACAGGAACAATGGCCCACCTGCAAAATCCTGCCACAGAGCCTCAGAGTTAGATGGAAGCCAGAAGCGAGGAGGGGGTGGGGAGAGGAGAGGGGAGGAGAGAATAAATGCCAGCACGCGGTTGAACACTGAACACGGAAGGTCTTCTCCAGCACACCAGCTAAAAGCAGTGGCAGCCTCCTGTATTGATTATGCATGCATGTCACTGAGTGAACAGACCGGCTGGGCAGGGCTGAGGCCCACTGGATAATTTATATGCTTAAGTTGGCACTCTCAGAGCCATGGGCAGAGTTCAGAGGAAGGAGCTGGAGAACAGACATTCAGGACATAAGCAAACTCTCACCCTGCAGCTTCCGGTGGGTGGGCAGAAAGGTCTCCTAAGGAGATGGCGCAGAGTGGTGCCAAAACGTGTGTTTGCGTGACACACTGCTTCCATTGCCCATGACACATCTTCCAGCCTGGAATCTCAGCCACCCCTTCCCTTGGCAGATTCCTTCGAGACCAGGGGACTGTTACCACCTACAGGAAGCCTGATCTACACTCCCAAGTTGGGCTAGGTGACCTCCTTAGTGCTCTTCTGATAACCTAAGCCTGCCTCCACTGGAGCCTTCCAACCCATGCCTCAGTTCAAAGCATTTCTGCCATAAGGAAGCCTTCTCTAACATGCTTGACCAAGAGGAGGCCCCCATTATTTTGGACAAATCCCTACACCCCTCCTTCATAGCGTTATCCCAGTTTGTACTCAGATTTTTCAGTACTTCTATGCTCACTTTCCTTCCTCCACCCCCTTAACACAAGCTCCATTCAAGAAGGGACCGTGTTGGCCCTTTTCACCACTGCGCCCCCTGCACCTACTACAGTACCTGGCCTGCATAGAAACACAATGGACAATGACTTAATAAATAAGTCCTCCTACAACACATTATGGTCATATTTATCGCTCTTTCTTCCCAACCAGACTGTGAGATCCTTTGGGGCAAGAACGTGTTTAATTCGTCTTTTCTCCCCAGCACAATGGGAAAGGGGATGGGGTCAAGCATTTCTGGCACCTTTGGGTGATCATTTCCCATCACAGAGATGAACCAAATATCTCCCTACATTTTGTTCTTTCACAGTGCTTCACAAAATTCCTAACTCCTAACAGGAGTTCAGTGTCTATTTCAGACGATTCACCTTTCAAGGAGCCCATACCTAAGACTGGCAATGTGTCCTCTATGTCAACCAGTGACAATCAGCCCCTCATGGCCATCAGACACGGATAAAAGCAGGATTTAGAGCTGGAGGAGCCCAGCAGGCCTAAGTGTGAGTCCTTACCCTATCCTTCCTGTCTTGGCGACATGCAAAAGGCACCAAACTCCCTGGTGTGTTGTTTCATCTCTAGAAATGGAGGACATTTCCCCCATCCCACAGGCATCAACTCTACTACCCCATGTTGTGGTGACAAGATACTACAGTCAGTCCTTTGGACCCAAGTTTGAATCCTACCTCCAGTTTTTAGCTTCATGACCCTGTATGAGTTACTGAACTGACCTGAGTCTCAGTTTCCCCATCTGTCAAGTAGGACTAATGGTAGTTTACAAGGATGGAATAAGATGATGCATGAAAAGGACTTGTTACAAATGAGCACAGTAGCAGTTTATTGATGGCAGGAGGTTATAGTGGAAAGATCTTGGATTTGGACGAAAAAGATCTATTCCAGGAAGCTGGGTGATAATGGCCAAGCTGGGTTCTGAGGTTCACTTTCCTCGTCTGGAAAACAGAGGAAGTGAAACTGTCTCTCTTCATTCTGGCCAAGTTCACTCCCATCCAGGATGCCTGCACTTGCTGTCTCCTATAGGGCAGCCCCTCCTCAGCTCTGCCATGGTTTATCAGGTCTTAGGTCAGATGTTGTCTCCCCAGATGGCTTTCCCAGCACCTCTCCAAAGTCACTCACCTGCCCTTTGCTTTATTTTATACCCTTCCTGGAAGTCACTTCTGTCTGAAATTGTCTAATTTTTATGTGTTTATTGTCTACCACACTTCTCACTAGATTCTCAGCTCTATGAGAGCAGAAACCTGGTCTGTCCTGGGCTCCAATGTACCACCAGAGTGTAGAATGCTACCTTGCACATGCTAGGTGCTCAACAAACACCAAACGAATGAATGAATGAACACCCTCCACAATCACTGTGAGGAAACAAATGAATAACACAATGAAAATGCCTAGCAGAGTCCTGGTTCACAGTAGTCTCTTTGTGTTGATTTTCCTTGCTTTCCCTAGGAACTAATTTTTCAAGAACTAGTCATTAAACATTATCTCAGCTTGAGATTTAAAACTTACTTAAATTGAGCTAAGGTTACCAGACAGGGGAAAAAAGAGAGAGAGAGAGAGAGAGGTAGGGGGACAGTCATAATTAACCTCCCCATGCAGATCTCTACCAAGCACTTCTTTAACACCTCTGCAATGTCTAAGCAACCGAGCCTCCCAGGATTGCCTGAGTGCTCCGGAAGACAGGTCATCAATTGAGCCACTTCTGCATCTGCACACATTGCAGATCAGACACAAAGACAAATGGCACTCAAATCAGTGCCAAGGGGTCAGCGCCAGCCAGGGCATAGATTCAGGCTGGGCCCCTGAGAGAACTCAAGACTGAAATGCAGGCCCAGTCAGGCACTGACCAGGATGGGACTGAGCACCTCAGGATGCTGGAGCATCCAGGAGACTGTTGCCCCCTCTACTTAGTCTTCCATCTCTAGAGTCCCTCTGCTCATTCTGATATGTGCCTACTTTTAACCCACCCAGCTTGGGTGGCTCTCCTACTCTGCCAGAGGTTCCCCCTTCAACATGGTAAATGAGTCCATCCTCCCGTCTCCTGCCAGATGCAGATAGACTATCCCACATTAGGCCCTGACCAATAAGGGGCAATGGTGGCAATGATCTCACCTTGTCCACACATTCTAGGCATTCTAGGCATCTCCATTCTGAGCCACTGAGCCACAGCTGCCCTGGAGCTCAGAGAAGCAGCACATCAGAGGTCAAGAGCCTCACCCAGGTGGCTGTCAAGGCTCCATCTCCCCAGTGGGTTCTTGCCCAACGGGCTGAGCCTAAACTCTAGATACCAACCAGAATTCACAGCCCTGATATGAATTTTCATCTTAAGTGTCAAAGAAAAACTCTGAAGTTCTCTACACTCAAACACCACACTTCCTATCAAAATGCCAGAGTAAGATCACAATGGGATTAATCTGTGGTTTTCAACCACTGCACTCAGCCCATTGCACCCAGAAAACCCTTACCATGTGGAGGGAGTGGATTGATGTGGATCTCACATCATGCTCCTGCCCCAAACCCGGTTGGCATTTTCTCCCATGCTCTAGTCCCTGTGGGTCAAAGTCCAGAGTCAGAGAGGGAGAATTAGCCCAACAGCCAGCTCCAGAAAATAGGCACTATGATACCAACTCTAGCAGAATAGGTTGGGTGAGGCAGGAAAAGACACAAAGAAGGTGGTCCTCAAGCCATGACAGAATAACAGCTCCAGTGCCTAGAGAGAGGACTTTCCAAGGAAGGCTCACAGATAACCAGAAGAACTCTGTCTTCTAGCCAGTTCAGCTGTAATCTTGACACCTTCAGTCCCACTTTCTCTTGATACCCAAGCTTCTTAGTGAGAGAGCCAGTTCTGTTTACAGGTCAGGGGCATTATCCTCCACTCCAGCGGACTCCTGGGCTAGCCTACCTTTCCTAAATAGCACTGCCTTGACTCTCTGGGATCCCTTTCTCTGGTGCTTTTCCAGCCTCCTCTCCCCAACTTTACAGTTACTTAAGCAATATTATGTCCCCATGTTCAGCCATAGCAACCTGCTGTGTGACTTTATGCAAGCCTTAACCTCTTTGAGCCTCAGTTTATGTATCCCTAGAATAGGGGACGGGGGTTAAATTAGACCAGCTCCAAAGCTTCATTTTAGCACTAATATTCCATAATTCCATAATTGTTTGAAAGAAGATTATCAGCTGGAGTCATCTGTGACAATGATATCTACTTTATCAGAATCGGACCTGGACTGTTTGGTCTTGCTGTGTCCCAAGCTGAAGAGGCTTTCTGAAGTTTCTCTTAGCTTGGTAAATGTTCTGTAAGTTAATTTCTCCTCCCTATATTCTTATTCCATATACAGGTAGGGGTCAGGAAGGTAGGAGGCACTGGGAAGATTGAGAAGAAATCAGGAAGTACTGGTAAGTGGCAATTTCTTGTAAGGGAGAGAAAAAAAGCACATGTTCAGACTCACTGGCTGACACCTCTCAGGGCCCCTTGTTCCCCTCCCCTTTCTGAAATATGTGAAATCTGCCCCAGCAATCTGGAACCATGCCACCCTCCCTGGAAGAGGAGTTCTTGTGCCAAGCTTCTGATGGCTACTCACATCAACACCCTGGGAGTCGTTCTCCACGCTCATCTCTCCCTTATCCCCATATCCAATTTATCATCAACTCCAGTCAAGGGGACCACGAGAATATGCCTCAACTCTGCCAGCGGTCACCCACACCCCTGCCCCTACTCCATCTCCAGCATCTCACACAGTGTCTGGACCTAGCAGGTGCTCAGTAAAGATCTGTTCAATGACTGGAATCCAAGAGAACTTCCTTTTCCCTGAGAAACAGAACTAAGAGACAAACTATTTTTGCAGGGCAATGGTGAGTTCAGTACTTCCCACCCCGCTAAAGCATACATAAGCACCCCACCTGAAACCCCATACCACCATCTGAGTTCAGAATGCCTCTTGCCCTCCTTCCCACTCAGGTCTCAAGACTCAGGAATGACAATGAAACCACGGGCATCTCCTCACTCTGTGGATAAGACATAAGTGTAAGTATTAGTTTAACATCTGAGCAACATTAATTCCCAGGAGCCATCTCCTGCCCTCAGACAGGATAACAATATCCAAACAACACATACCCTGCACTCCTGCACACACATACCCATACATACCCCTTGCTCAGGCTCAGGCAGCAGAAGGGAGCAGGGCTAGAACTCAGACCCCTCTGCTGGGGCCACATGGCACCACCTCCATAGGAATAGAGGAATATAAGTCTGCTCCTCAGGCCACTGGCCCAGCTGGCATGGTTTTCATGAACACAAAAGACAATCCTCTTTCCCACCCCACCCTCCCATCCTATCCCCATCACCAGGGTCAGATACTCAGAGCTTGCACACAGCTCAAAGAGGAGAAGGAAT
This sequence comes from Neomonachus schauinslandi, assembly GCF_002201575.2. Lineage (NCBI taxonomy): Eukaryota > Metazoa > Chordata > Mammalia > Carnivora > Phocidae > Neomonachus > Neomonachus schauinslandi. The sequence continues at coordinate 23,695,653 of NC_058411.1, forward strand.
GGTTTAATACCCCTGCTCACCCCAATTTCTGGAACTCCACATCCATCTGCAGGGAGTCACTTACAACAAAAGTCCTGAACTGGGAAGAGTGATGTGAGTGGGTGGCTGTCTGATTTCTCGACCATGCCTATCTCCAAATTTTCCTCATTATTTCACCCTGGTGGCACCACCTCCAAACTTCCAACAGTACCTGGACATGTCTGGGAGTTGACCTCCCAGCCAAAGACACAGAACCAGGCTCTCACAGCCCATCTGGCCATGTGATAGACCAAATCTGGGGCCTGGGGAGTCCCCACGAGGGGTCCTCCCATGGAAACTCCCAGCCTCTCCCTCAGTTTCGTTGAATGTACTTCCACATTGGCCCACCTGCCCCTCCAGTCTGACTGCTCTGGAAGTATGTCTCATGGTGTTTATGAACACAGCCTCTGGAGTGAGGCACCCTGGGTTCAAATCATACAGCACTCCCAAAGGTGTACCCCTTGACCTCTCTACCCTCTGCTATCTGTAAAATGCAGCTCACAATGCCTACCACACAAGACTGCCATGAGAAATAAACACATTAACTGTTATATGTTTTTTAATAAAGATTTTATTTATTTGAGAGAGAGAGAGCATGAGCAGGGGGAGGGGCAGAGGCAGAGGGAGCAGCAGACTGCCTGCTGAGCAGGGAGCCTTATGAGGGACTGGATGCCAGGACCCTGGGATCATGACCTGAGCCAAAGGCAGACCCTTAACTGACTGAGCCATCCAGGCACCCTTAACTATTGTATGTTAAACTCCCAGCACAGGCTAAGTAATTCTTCCACTGCAGTCAGTTCCCAACTTCCCAACTCAGTCCCACACACCACACTAGTTATGAATTTGCTTGCACTGAAACACAGCTCCCACGGCCTTCAAGAATGCTCCATCCAAGTAGAAGCTTTGAAAAATAAGCAAAACAAAGGGAACATGAATTTCCCTTGTACCTTTCCTGAGGCATCTCCACCTTCCCTGTATGCAACCCTCATCTGTTAGAAACAAACCCACTTAATATAAAAAAGAGAGTTTCTTCCAATTCCTAGTCACACCCTTTCCACGGTTGTCACTGTCATTTTGCCACCAGCTCCCTTAATAATACCCTTCATTTGTAGAATGCCCCTCCCAATTCATTCCTCTCCCCAAGAAAGAAAAGCTGTGACTTAGGGGAAAGCCAGAGGGGTGGGCATCACGACAGTAACAGTGGTTCCTTCTGGGAGGTGGGACTGCAGGTGATCCTCATGTTCTTCTTTCTGCATTTATTTTACTGAATTTGGGGTTTCTCTCTCTTTTCTTTTCCCCCCATGTACATGGCACATGTATTCCTTTTTTAAAATGAGAAAAAAAATGTAAAGCTATTTCAAAAAGTCCCCTTGTCTCTAGAAGGTAGTTCATGAAGGAGAATGAAGGAAGATGATATATTCTCATTCTGTCTTCAAGGACGAGGCAGAAGCGACCCAATGTAACAAGGCACCTGAATTAGGGAAGCTGGGACAGGGGCATTCATCCATCCAGCAGGTGTTTACGGAGTGCTAACCCCATGTGAGGTGTCATGTGTGAACAAAACAGAGTCCCAGTCAGCCCTCGGGGTGATGAGGTCCTATTCAGGCAGACAGACAATACGCAAAATGAACATGCATGTAATATGTCAGATGGTGTAAGGTGCTATGGAAATTAAGTCAGGGGATCGAGGGCTCAGAAGGACGTGCTATTCTGGAAGGGTAGTTGGGAGGGCTTGCTCAAAGAGGGTCATTTGTGCAGAGACCTGGGGAATGGAAACGGCTGAGGAAGCGGCCAGGACAAAGACATGGATGTTGGACTGGGCTTAGCAAGTTCAAAAGGCAGCATGAGCAAGGAGAATGAAAGGAGGAAAGGGTGAACAGGCGCTGGGGCCAGATCTGGTGGGGCTTTGCAGTCATCCTTGGGACTCTCCACTTCGGCGTACTCTGAGTGGCATGGGAAGTCACTGGAGAGTTTTGAGCAGATTGACATAATTTGACTTTCATTTTAGAGGATCATTCCAGCCTGCCATGTGGAGGAAAAAAAAATGCACGGAGTCCAGAGTGAAGGAGTAAAGACAGGAGGACACTGTAATAACCCAGGCAAGAGGTGGTGGCAGCAGTTTTACATGTGTAAGAAATATGGTCCTATTCTGGGTCCATTTTTAAGGGAGAGCCTACAGGCTTTACTGATAGCTTGAACTTGAGACATGAGAGCAAGAAAGGAGTCAACAACAATCCGAAGTGTGTTAGGTGTGAGTACTGGGAGGATGGAGTTGCCTACTTCTCAAACAGGAAGACTGGGTGGGGCAGGAGATAAAATTGAAGGATATTAAAGCACAGGAAGTTTGAGTTGAATTAGTATTTGACAGCAGGTAGAGATGATGGCCAAGAAGGGGGAAATTCAAATGTGAGTTGAAGGGAGAGGGTCAGGCCAGACCTAGAATTCCGAGAGCACTCAACTAGGTAGTATACCTACAACTCTTCGTTTAATATTCCAAACCCATCTATGGGGTGGGTGTGACTTTATTCCTGTTTTATAAAGGGCAAATCTGAGACTCTGAGAGGGGGTAGTCACTTGCCCAAAGTTTATACACACAGAACAGATTCACCTGCACTCAAACCTGGGTCAGTCTGATGCCAGAGCCCAGGATTCAGACCTAAGAAATCCAGATCATAATCACCAGGAGGCCAATTCAATGAACATGGCAGCCCATACCTGCCCCATTCAGTAAGCTGAGCCCCACCTCCTTACAAGATCTGTAATTGTTCTCGTTGCCTGAGCATCCATGGCATCCAGGCCCCAACATGATGTCTAGCTCTTGTGCGTGGGCTTCAGCCTTTATCTCTTGACTTGCCCCCAAGTCTCCAAGGACCTGAAATCAAGCTCTAAATGCGAGCCTTCAGCACTGTAGTCTCACTGCCCCATCAGTTCCTGCAGGCCCCTCCCTGGGCAGGACTGCAGCTGTCTGCTTCACATGTGGGAGGTAAAGGTGAGCCTGGAAATCCTGTGACCTTAACTGCAGGTGGCTCCTCCCTCTAGGGGAGCCTGGTCAAATCGTTTGACTGTGAAGCCTCCATTTCCTCAACTACCAGAAGGTGGGAGTTAGACAAGAATCTTTTAAGAGTCTGTGAAATACGCAGAAAGGCAAATTTTTCTTAAGCACGGATATCCTGCAGTGGAAAAAGCCTCGGATCCAGCAGTCCCTTTTTGAATCCTGTTCTGATACTTATGGCCTTGGGGAGCCATCAGCAATTTGGTCACTCCATCTTGTCCCTCCATCTCCAATATGAGGATGACGATACCAACCTTCCAGAGGTGTGAGCAGGACAGTCACATGGCACATGGTTACTCCCTATGTGCTCATTTACAAAACTCCTAAGAGCACACAGTGAACCCAAGGTCCCCACTCCACTTGGGGACTCCCCTTCCTCCAAAGGACACATAAAATACTCTGCCATGTTCCACTCAGCCATCTGATGATTTCTCTCACCTCCTGCCTCAACCTACCCCATCCCCAAAACCCTGAGACCCTAACAGCTCACCTTTCCACTTAGCCCTGATCTCATTTCTTCAACTCCTGCTCCTAAGAAAACCCAGGTCAAGGTATTAGGAAGGAGGAAAACAGAAAGAAAATCTCCTTGCCAGTCCCATCCATCACCAGATGGAGAAGCTTGCTATCAACAGAATCCAACCAATGCAAAATAAAAATTACCACCATCATTAGTATCATGGCTATGGCTGCTGGAGACCAGGCAGAACCAAAGTGGTATAGAAAGGCGAGCAGAGCATGGATGAATCAACATGGATGTGGCATCAGACCACTTGGGTTCTAATCCTTATTACCAACTACAAGATGACCTCAGACAAGTCACTTGATTCTGAGCCATCCCCCAACAACAAAGATTATGTCATTACCTCTAATAAGATAAGGACACTTGGGCTCAGGTGCTGAGGGATCCACTTGACTAGTAAATAAGCAGCAGGGAGCTACCCTAAGTCTGCATGTGTGATCCCAAAACTCAGGCTTTTCCTCCACATCTTGATAACCAGAGCATTGCAGGCTTTCAAGTCAAACTACTGACCTCTCTGAGCTTTTATTTTTCTCATCTATAAAGTGAAGACACTGTTACCTGCCTCGTAGGCCATATCAGGAGGGTCTGAATAGTACAGGATAGCTCAGGCACAGTGCAGGCATGAAGCAGCCCCCCGTGACTTAGGGGTCTATTCGCACCGCTACCTCAGGGCTACTGCAGAACAAGAAACATTCGCATGGCCCAGGCAGTCCTAGAACACGGTAGGTCCTCCAAAGCCAAGTTTAAGCCAATGCCACATGGCTATGAATGACAAAGCTAATATTCAAACATGGCTCTTTTGCCCCAAGTCTACAGCTCACCCAAAAATCAGCTCAGAGCTGTTGAACAATCCTGAAACCTGAGAGCACCACGTCCCAGGCCCCTCCCCTCTATCCCTGCCCCACCGCTCTAGCTCAATTTCCAGCTACCTAAACAGATTCACACACAGGAGGAAAAATCACAAAGGCAGAAGAGCCCCCTTTTTGCCAGCTCAGGCGGATCCCCTAGTAAAACTTCTGCCTTCATTTCAGGGAACAGAAACAAAAAGCATCCTATTGACTTTGAGGCATAAAGCAAACTAATTCTCCAAACACAGTCCAGAGCATGTAACGGCCCAGTGAGGGCCAGCTAAGTATGATCAGAAACCAGCAAAGCAATTCTGAAGCCATCAGATCCCTGAGGAAATGATGATGTTGCCAAGGCACCTATCAATCAAAGCTGATCCTGGAGGAGCCGTGCACGTACACACTGCAAAAGGAGTAAAAATTTCAAATCCATAAAGCATGAACTCGGGTTCCTGCACCTCAGCCTCTGCCTGGGAAACCACAAGACCCTTCAGAAGTATTTTGCAAGAAGCACCAACCCTCAGGCTTCCCTAAAATACTCTTAGCCTCTTTTCTTTGAAGAATGACAAAAACTGCAGGAGAACAATGTTGACAGATGAAGATTCGCTTGGTCCTTTGTAGTTACCACCTTGCTCTGCCTTTCCTCCTCCCTGCCCGTGTGCCAGGATGAGTCACAGACACCCACATGGACCATATTCTGGACTGGGCTCAATGATCCAGCTTGGTGGCTTCTGCTGAGACATAGAGCCATGGCAGCCAGGCAGTGTCTTCCTTGCTCCTAATTCTGCCAAATCCAGTGACTTCTCCGTCCCACCTCTAGAGTTCTGCTCCTACTACAAAAGTCAACAAGCCACTCTTCTGCTCTAATATGTCCCATGCTCCCCCAGACACACACACTAAAGTCCTAATGCCTTTGTCTACTATCCCACAGCTACCAGCATCCACTCCAGCCCCCACTCATGGGGAAGCAGCCACATAGGTTGGGGTGGGCCACCTCTACCTGGTTTTAAGGCCGTCCTGTTACAACTGGTTCAGAGAGGAGCATGTGCCCTAAGTTGGTCCAACCAAAAGGAAGCCCAAGACTTTTGTTCAATGGCTAGGGGAAGAGAAGTTCTTTCTAGCTTTCAAGGGTGAGGTGTGCCCACGTGAGCTTTAGAGCCACAGAGCTCTTTTACTACCATGGGCAGAGTCAGCCTGAGGCCCCAGCAAAATTGGGCACCCCTAGAGTGCACCATAGCTGAGGTCCATTCTCTAAACCTTGAGTTGCATAAACTCCATCCCCCAGAGTTCCCTCTATATTAAGCCAAATTGAGTTGGGATTCCCAATCAGTTGTTAAGAGATTGTCCTAACTGAAATACTTACTATTCCAGGTTCTTCAAAAATGAGCCAGAACATACCTCTCCACCCCCATCTCTCACTTAGCCCTCTACCTATATGCTATAAAAGATCCGTCTCCTGTGTACTGAGGATGAATTCATTTTCTTTCCTTTCCTTACGTGGTTTCCTTGGCCTGTCATCCTCCGTCCTTTTTCTCCATCTACTTTAAATTCCACCTTCTCGGTGAAACCTTCCTCACACTCCCTTACCTGGCAGGAAGTAATCCTCTCCTCCATGAAAACCCACATGGTTCCTTCTAGTCCAGATCTAGGCCTTGTGCTGTGATTACATACATTCAAAATATCCTTCACCTGAAAATGTCAACCATTACCCTCTTCTGTGTCCCTAGCACCAGACATGATACCCCACCCCCTCCCCAGGCAAAGGAAGAACCCAGCAGACATTTGCAAAATTGAGCTTGTGGAAGCCTGCACCCCCCAGCTTGGTCTGTGAGTAATGTTGGCCTTCCAGAGGGCATTCCTCTCTCACTCCCTACCTCCCAAGCCTCCACAGAACCTCAGATATGCATATGAGAGATGAGAACATGGGGTACACTGTGGACAGGAATGGGGTAGGAGATCAGTAAAGGATCAGCAAATCAGACCTGTATTGCAACCTCCTTTATACACAGTATCCAAACTCAAGCAAGGTCACTGGAGTTCCTCTATCTAGCCCACATGGGCTCCCTCTGTACCAGTTCTATCAAATCCGCCCCCAACCACTGTCATGCAACTCTCCCTAGCTCAGCTCCCCAAGGTCCAGCCTCAGCTCTATCATCAACCACCTCTGTGTCCTTGGACAAGTCACTTCACTGCCCCTGGCCCCCCTCTCTGCAATGAAGAAGGTGAACCAGTCATGGGCTAAGGTTCCACCTACTCTCTGGGCTGCTAGCGTTCTGTTTAGGAGAATGGGATATCTCCTTTCCAAACCCCCACTGGGAGAAATCCCAGACTAAATAAGGGCTAGGGTTTTTGCCACCCTTCAAACCTTCTTCTGTCCCTTCCTTATTTCCTGGGTGAAGGCACACATTTTCTCCCAAGGGGTCTAACATGGTGCCTGCCTTAGGTGCCAAGGAGAGAGAAGCTCAACAATTCTTCCTTAAGACATAAGATCTAAGACGCCAAAATTTGCCAACTGCCTCATTACACCCAAAATCTAAATCTGGAAGCTCAACGGCATGAGAGGCTGCTGTGAGAAGTGCTCATGCTACATCTTCAAGTGAGAAATCAAAGCTAGTGTGAGAGCTTCCAAAATGTGATGTTGATGCCTAGCACAGAGCGGGTGCTCAATTAGTGCTTATCAAGTGAGTGAATGAACTTTAAAAACAAAATAGCACACCCTGGATTGTGGATGCTTAGCAACTTAGCCGGAAAGATAGATACCAAAATTTTCCCACTAATTATTTCTGGAGGAGGGACTTACAGGTGATTTTTTTTATTTTTGTTTTTGTTATTTTCTAAATGTTCTATAACAAACATACCTCATTCTGTAGTAAGAAAATAATTAAGAAGCTTTTATAAGGAGTTGAATGTAAAAAAAAAAAAAAAAAACCACCACACACACACACACACACACACACACACGAAAAAAGAGTGTGACTGTCATCCAAACTCCACAACCCACACACTAGCCAACCTTCCTACCTCCCACACAACCCACCCCTTCTCCGAGAAAGCTTCCCTGCCTCCTCAATTCCAGGAATCTGGGGAAGGGCTTCAAGTGTTAGCCTCATCAGAGTCAGAGCCCAGGACTGAGGCAGCCCCCACCTCTCCAAGACCCAGAGAAAAGCACATGAGAAGCTAGACTGCCCACTTCAGACGTTCCCCCCATACCAGAACCACCCTGTCAACCCCAGAAGAGACACAGAGCAGGGCACAGAGAGGCCTCTGTCTCATGGGGCACTCGTCTGCATGTACAGATTCGCTGACCTGCTGGTCAGGTCAGAAAGGAGGTTGAAGAAATGAATTCGCATGTCCTGGCAACCTTTAGAGGAATTTAATATTTTACCAGTGCCTTATGAATGCATCTCTTTTCTCTTCGCACATCTTCCTGCCTCTCCCTCATGACTCTAGACCAAGTCCGTGACCTGAGTCCCTATACTTCTTCCTACCTCTACTCACATCTGCTCAGTGCAGATCAGCTCAGGGTGGGCCGGAGGACCCCACAAGGCAAGGGCAGAGGAGACCTCAGGTGAACACGTGGTGGGTGTTCAGGGAGGCACCGGACAGAGGAGGACAGGGGAACTGCAGGTGACCAGCATCTCACTAATTAGCAACAGGTGGGGCTGAAAGGTGCGGGAGATGGAGTCAGAGGGTAAGCATTCCCTATGGGCTTGTGGGCCAACAGACCTAGAAGGCCGGCCTGGTGGCTCTTGCCAGAGGGAAAAAAAAGCAGAGACTGCTCGTGACACAGAGGGGCAGCCATACCCCAGAGAGGTCCTTTGCTCACCCAGGTTCTCCCTAACCCAGAGCAAGCAGGTCTGTGGGCTCTGGGGGAATTGCTCCTGTCAGCCGCTCTTTGTGATTAGCACTGCCCAACCGGTGAGATCCAAGCAGCCCGGGGCAGGCTGCAGAGGGTCCACCTTCTATAAACTTAACCTCTCAAAGCTTTGGTGTCCTCACCTGCAGAAAGAGGATAAGAATTCCTGCTTGTCTTTGTTGTGGGTATTCAGTGACATAACATTGGTCAAGCATTTTGCACGAAGCTTGGCATCTAGAGCTCCATACGTGGCCAGAATTATCAGCATTTTCTTAACTTCTCTGGTTTTTCCTCACCCCCACCTCATCCCTCGGCTCTCAGAACAAGTACCAGTTCTTCTCACTCTGAGGGGGGATGTTCGGCGATGGGGGAGGGGGGCGACAGAGACCTCAGTTGTCTTTCCAGCCTGGGCACTTCTCTGTGCCTCAGCTTCTTCATCTGCAACAAGACAACGATAATAACAGTATCCCTCTTCCAAGACTAAGTGTAAAGATTAAGTGAGGGGATATGGGTGATGCACTTACAATAGGGCCTATCTATAGTGAGCACTCAATGTTAGCTCTCATTTCCTCCATGCCATCATTCTACTTAAGGCTCCATAATTCTCAGAGCAACCCCTACTTTTCCTTCACAGCGCTCATCATAATTAATAATTATATATTTCTTGCTGTTGTTTAATACTTGCCCCTCCACCCAAGTGTAAGCCCCATCAGGGATCAGCCAAGTGTCTCTCTTGATTGTGGCTGTATTCCCAGCACCTGGTACAGTGCCTGGATACAGTAGGTGTTTAATAAATATCCGTTGGATGAATAAATGCACGAATAGATGAATAGAATATTAGTGTTGGCATGAACACCAAGGTCCCTTCCAGCGCTAAGTGTCTCCGACTAGTCTCTATTTTTTGACAGCTTTGGAAGAAAAGTTTAAAACGAGCCCCAGAGAGGCTGTTTCACCGATCCCCGGGGAAGGCTCAGGATGGTTGCTGCTGACAGACTTCCAAACGCTCAAGTTGTGCAGAGATTTACTCTGATTTTTTTAAAACCTGAGGACGGAGCCTGCTGAATTTCCAGGTTGGGATCCTCCTCTCCTCCCTCGGGGCCACTGCACCCAGGGCACTAAACACAGCTCTGCACTGGGTAGCGGGGACCCCAGCGAGGTGACAAGCCTTCCCATGTGAGTAGTGGACAGCCGGTCGTGAGCAACAAAGGCCAAATCTCACCAAGCAACAGGCAACCACAGCAGACCCTGTTCTCACCTATTTGTCCTCCAAAGAGAGAGGGCTTCACAAGTACTAGCATGGAACACAGGGGGCTCTGAGGCTGGCCCTGTATGTCACGCTTTCACCCAGCCACAGAAAGTACTTGCTTTTAATGCAGATTCCTGGGCCCCCCAACTTAACTCCCATGCGCGGTGGGCCTGAGAATATGCATTTTGTAAGAGCTCTCCAGGCGTTTTGATGCATACCAAAGTCTGAAAGATGCTATTCTAAATGAGAAGGAAACCGATCAGTCAGCCCTGCCCCCACCGGGTCCTGGGTGTGTATAATCGATTATTTCCGCAGTTGCAACATAACTCTGGAAACACCTGCCAACACCCGCTTCGTAGCAGAGACTGTTCTGAACCACTGGTTTGCAAGCCTGACGGAATCACCCAGGCAGCTTTAAAATATACTGATGCCAGGGTCTTACCCCTAACCATTCTGATTTAATTCGTATGAGGCGCAACACAGGTTTGGGATTTAACATGGTGATTCCAACATGCAGCAAAGTTTGAGAACCACTGCTCTAACTTAACCCTCACCACCCAGCTCACTGTGCAGGCTCCAAGCACCACGAGCACCCCAGAACAGCCTCCGCCCGACCGGACGCTCGGCCTGAGCTGCCACAGGCCGAGAAAGGAAGGGACGGTGGGGGTCACACGGCAAGACCCTGGACATTTCTGGGGCACATGATCTGGTCAGAGCATCCATCCTAAAGGCCCCACATGTTTACCTCCCAGAAGTTACAGGTGACTTGCTGAGCAGGTACCGTGTCCTCGGTGTGGACGAGGCAACGCAGGACAGCTGCAAAGGTCCCCAGAGTCCTCTTTACTAAAGTGGGACCTCAGCTCTTAACTCAGCACCATTCACCAGCTCTGTGACCACACGCAAGGTCATCTCGCCAGGCCTCACTTTCCTCGTCTGTAAAATGGGAATAACATTCCCTGACACTCCGTCACCGCCGCCTCACAGCCTATGTGCGAGGCGCTTGATGCGGCTGCTGGCACACGGTAATGGCTCGATCCGTCTGAGCCAACGATAAAGTGTCAAATGGTCCTGTTTGTTGCCTATCAGATGCTTCACTCTTTTCTCTTTTTTTCCTTTACAGGAGCTTGGACCCTTGGCAGCTGTTCTGCCAACCTCAGATACTTTCTACTCCTCTGGGCCCCCCTTCCTTGCCATGCTTTGCCAGTTCTTTGCTCTTGAATTTGCCACTTAACTTGCCTGAGACTCAGTTTCCTCATCTCCAAAGTAGGGGCATAAAAGCACTAACCCCATGTTTACTGAAAGAACTGGTGAGCTGCGCTATGCAGAGTGCCAACACGAGGCCAGGCACAGGGCAGCTCAACAAAGCAAAGAGGCCGGGGAAGGTGAAGAATCATCCTTTTTCCTCCTTGAACTGAAGTTCGGCAAAGAGCGCTCTCTATCTGCTCTGGGGGCCTGTGGGTAGAAAAGATGCCTCCTAAAGGCTCCTAAAGGAGATGGGAATTCCAAATTTGGAGCCAGGGGAAGAGGCAGCCCCAGCTCCCCTCCACCCCCCTGGGGCAACGCTGCAGAATGCTGACTCCAGCCTGGGGCCCCTCTTACCAGCTCCCCATCCTCCTCACTCCATTTAGCTCTAGCAATCCAATTCCCTTTCCTCCACCCGGAAATCGATGTTTAATTAACACATTATTGGAAAAATAAACACAGTCTTCAATGGGACTGCAATGAAGCTAATGCAGCTCAGCCTGGGGGACTCAGACCAACCCCAAGGTCAGAAAAGTGCTCTTCTCTTCCCTCCCTCTGAACCAAGAAAAAGTTCTTCCTTTCTCCATGGAGTCCTCCAGCCTGCAGAATCCATATTCTTCCCTCTGTGTATTCCCCTCCCTGGCTCTAGGCAGTGAGACCACTCATCCCTTCTTACCCTTGACCTGATGACATGGACACAGAGGGGAGAGGTGGGATTTGGTGTCAGTACACACATCACTATTCCACGTGGGAAAGAGGCACCTTCTTCTGGATGCCCCCAGCCTCTACCTATGAAGTTGTGGGTGAGCCACCTCCCCCCTGCTCTCCTGACTCATCCAACTGAAGGGTCAGCAGCTGTCTTGCCCTGACTGACTAGGATGATGTGCCCTCGATGCCCCATCCAGTCCTCGGCCTCGAGAGCTGATCTGAAGACCTCCCCTCCTCTAGTCCCCATTTTACATGTTCTAACTGCTGCCCCCTCTCCTCCAGGCTTCAGGGTGGGAAGCAGTGCAAGTTCTCAGAAAGAGCATGAATCCTAGAGTCAGACGAAAGGTCTGTTTGTTCTCACTGTCCGACCTTAGACAAGCTATTTAACCCCATTGGTTTCCTTGTCAGACAAATGAGAATACCACCTATCTAGAGCAAATATGGCAGAACACCATGCTTTGCTAACAGCAGGTGCTAGGTGACAGTCCATTCGCCAGACTTTCCCATGGAGGTCCAGGCCCTTCTGCAGGGGCCATGGGGAGTGTGGGCTCATCAAGGTTCAGGGCCATGGAATAAAGCAGAGGTAAATACATTGCAGGTTCTCTGCCTTCTGCCAACTCACCACCATCCCAAACAACCTAAACTCATTTTTCTGACAAGGTGCCTGAAGCAAGGAAGAGGGTAACAAACACCACGGGGTACAGAGTTTCCAAGTGCCATCAAAAAGACCACAGTTGCAAGGCTAGCAGTGTCCTCTCCCCAAGCCTAAAGTGCCTCGGACTGGCAGCAACATCTTCAGCATGTCCCAGAGTTGTGGGTCAGACTGCCCGGCAAGTGGGTCAGCTCTCAGAATCACGTTCCCAGACTTGGAGAACTGAAGGACAGGCCCACAGAGGTGGTGTGACACAGTAGTTAAGACCAGAGGCTTCAGAGCCAGCCCCACTGAGTCTGAATCATGACCATTGCCATTCCTAACTGCAGGACCTTGGACATATTATTTAACCTCTATAGGCCAGGGCTGGGGGGGGGGGGGGGGGTGTTGTAATACAGAAATGATAATAGCATCTACCTCATAAGGTAGATAATGCATGTCAGGGGCTTAGCATAGTATCTGGTGCACAGTAAGACTCAAATGTTGGCTAGTGGTAGTGTAGTAAGACTAGTGAGGTTAGTAGTAATGGTGATATTGATAGTAAAACTAGTCAAGATTCAGGTCTTCATCCTTGAAAAATGGGGACAAGTGGAAGTATCTCTGGGGAAAGGCTCTACTCCCAGTCACCTTCCTCCCTAGAACTGGATTTCCCCCTCTTGCATTCCCCTTTCTTCTCTGTACCCATGAACAGAAAGTGGGTGATGCCATTTCAAAGAAAGATGACTATATATTTTATCATCCAAACCAGGCCACTTTCGAGAGTTAATAGGTACACTATGACAAAGGCCTAGACGGGAACTGTCTCTGCAAACCGGGGCATCTGGTCACTCCATCTCAAGGTCCCACAGAAAGAGCTTCATGCCCTGTCCCAGGTCCTGGCACAAGGTAAGTCTTCCCTGGCTCTCAGAATCTACTTTACTCTGGCCTCTGTTCCTCCACTGCCCTGACCCCCTCAACATACACACACACACACACACACACACACACACAAAATTATCTAGGATGTCTAACCCCTCCCCAATTCAAGGTCAAGGCCAACCCTAGGGGAGAGCAGAGGGACTTGGCAGGGGCCCTTCACCCACAATTCATGACCTCATGCTCCCCAGCCAGCCTCTGGACACAGAAATGAAACACACTGAGGCTAAGGTCTGAGCCCATGCGTCCCTTTCTTGAGAAACAATGGATCCAGTCTAGGAGAAGCACACATGCTCTCAAGGCTATCAGGACCCAGAGACCAGCTGCTTGGACTTCTGAATGGAGCCCCTGCTACATCTAAGAGTAATCTTAATGGGCAGGGCTACATGGGATTGAAAACCCGGAGCATGCTACTGCGGTCTCTTCCTCCAGCACAATTAGGGGATGACCCTGACCAGCACTCAGGGACTCCAGTGACCTTGGAGTATAGGCCACCAGTCTTCCTCCAGTCTCCCTCTACTCTGCCAGAGTCAAGTCTGCCCTCTGTAAAGGCACACCTAACCCACCCACCTCACCAAGACCCACTCCTCTGATGGAGGAAGGAGGAGAACTACGAGGGGCCCTCAGGCAGCCACCAGCACAATACCCTTTGGGAAAGGACACACATCCCACAAGGCAACATGATGCTGTGCAAAGAGCACTACCTGGGCAGCCAGGAAACCTGGATTCCGGCTTTGTCTCTGGGTCAGATTTGCCATATGACTTTGGACAAGCCACTTAATCTCTCTACACCTCAGTTTTCTCATCTGTATTGGAGGGCACTGAATGAAATGATGGCTCATCTCCCTTTTACCTCTAACAGTATAACACAAGGGTCATGAACTTGGGCTCTGGAAAAAGACAGATCTGAGTTCAAATCCTGATCTGCCACTTTACTAGTTTACTTTGTGTAAGTCTAAGCCTCAATCTCCTCCTCTGTTCAAGGCAGATAATAAGAATACACTGCATTGTGCTGTTTGGAGAATTAAATGAGATAATAAATGTTTACCAAAAAAAAAACCCATCTTCACGCAGAACTTGAAATATATTAAGATCCTCCAAAATGGCAGCTAGTAGTGATATCATTACTATTACTAGTACCACTATGATGATGATGACTAATATTACAGGGATCGTGAAGGAGGCAGAGTCCCTCTGAGTCAGGCATGGAGACCTTTCTCAATCAGAAAGTTGCACACTTTCCCATCCCTCCAGCAGATCTGGGACTTGCAGGGAGGGATAAGACAGCCAGAGACAAAGTTCAACTTTCCCAGAAGGCAGGTCCAAGGTGCTAGAGAAGAAAAGAGAACCCTAACACCAAACCCATATGGTTCTTTCCTCCAATCAACGAATATTTGTTGAGCACCTACTATGTGGCTGGAAGAGTCCTAGGCACTGAGAATGCTATAATGAACAAAAACAAAGTCCCTGAGCTCCTGGAGCTTGTAATATAGAGGAGACAAGATCACCTTAACCCCTCAATACATAATGTAGTATTAGGTAGTGATTAGCTGATTGGAATTAAAGGCAGGATAACAGGCTGGAAAGTGGCAGTGGTGGGGTTGGAGGGCTATTTTAGAAAGCCAGTCAGGATAGTCATCTCTGAGCAGGTATCATTTGCGCAGGGGCCTGCAGGAAGAGGCTGGGAGCAGGCCCCACGCAGAGCCCCTGCTGGAGCCCAGGACTGCCACCTGTGGCTGGCCCAGCCGCAGGGCCTCACTTAGCCAACTGCAGAGCAACCGGGGCTGGACCTCAAGGATCAGAGCTGCAGCTCAGCCATCTACCCCTGCAGGTGCGTGCCTGGGGGAGACCAGGCCTGATTCACAGTGGGCGGACTAACGTACCAAGCAGGTGTATTTCTAGGAGGCAAGCTTTGGAAGGGACACTTCTACTTCTGCAAGTCCCCCGCTCACACATAAGGGTCTTGTAAGGAGAAGGGAGGGGGGAATCCCAAGAATATTCTCTTCTCCGGTTTTGGGCACAAAAATTTGCCCCTGAGGCATCCTACTCCCTATTTCTCCCCTTTCTCTGACAATGACGTAACCCTTTCTCCCTAACTCCTCAAGGTCAGCCCCGGAAAGGGAGAGGGACGTCAGAAACAGAGGACAATCAGCATTTTGCTCTGGGAATTTTTTTTTCTTTCAGGCAAAATGTTTGCCAATTTCCTTTATAATTGCCTAAAGAGGGACACACCTTTAGCCAAAGGAGACGGAAAATGGCGTCTGGTAGTGAAGGCAGCCGAACCCTGAGCACTGGAGCACTGGGGCTCGGCTGCTTTCCCGGCCCAGGGCGATTTCAGCTCCTGGGGGGCTGTAGCCTCCACCAAGGCCCAGCTGCCCAAGGGTGGCCAGTGCTGGGAGGGCAAGGCTGTCCTCCCAGCTCTGCCTGGGGCTCGGGAGGTGGCAGGGGAAACCCTCAATTTTGCCCACCTCTCCCCCTTCAGTCTGCACCCGCCCACCAGTCATCCACGAGCACCCCCGCCCACAGGCTGGCTTGGGGATGCGGGGACCTCATGTGACGCTTCTGCCGGAGACCCGAGCGGCTTCTCCCCCTCCACCCCCTTCTCAGCTACCCTGAACACTCCAATGCCCTGTCTGAACACCCCCGCTTTTTGCCCTCCCCTCCCCAAGGGGAAGTCAGCTTCCCTTCCCTGGCACCCCCGCACCTCTCCAGAGCCCCGCGCACGGCCACAGCCAACAATCGCACTCCCGCCGCACAAACAGGCAGGCAGCCTCCTGCGTGACCCGCACACATGGTATTGACCCTCCCATGTGGTCCAACTGGAGGCACACCGGTGTTTGACAGAACACAAACACCCCTCCAGCCCCCTCCCAAAAGGCAACACAAAGGCCACCAAGAATTTCAAGACCAGGCAACATCGGACATCAGAGCGAGAGTGGGGTAGGACAAAGACATCATTCCATCCTCGCAAGGAACGACCACAATTCGGGGACATTCTGCAGTGCCCTCTGGCTTGACACAGCCCACTGAGCAGAGCTGTGTGTGGTGGCGTGTGTGAGAGAGCATGCATATGTGTGGTGTGGGGGTGGTGTCTGTCTCTATGTCCAGGCAGCAAATCTCCCCCGAGGTAACCCAGTCCAGACTCCGCTTTCCCCGTAACCTTCCTCCAGTGTGCCGCAAACACATATTACACGGATGGTTAAATTGGATCATTATCACTGGGTGCTTATTTGGCAAAAAAAAAAAAAAAAAAAAACACCATTAATGTCATCTACCCCCACTCCAATCCCCTTCTCAAGAAGTCCCCTCCCCCAAAGACTCTCCAACATGCTAATCCCATGAACTGCGACACACCACAGCTTTCGGGAGAAAATAATGGCGAGGAGAAAGAAGAGAGCGGTGTGGGGAGAAGACGTGGATAGCGTTACTGCATTGCCCGTATGAAGATGGGTGGAAAGGAGCCATGGTGGAGGTAGGGGCGGGGAGAGCCACGGAGGGGAATGAAACCAAACGAAATCAAGTCCTTGGTCGCCTGTGTCCGTGCTAGAGTGCGTGTGTGCAAGAGCTTGTGCAAGTGCGTGTGTAGATGTGCCGACTTAGCCCTCCTATCAGAAGGCTGCATCCGTGTGGCATGTAGGAAAGGCCATCGCACCACTGTTGTGTTGAAAAAAAAAAAAAAAAAAAGGGAAGAAAGAAAGAAAAGAAAAGAAAAAAGAGCCGCAGAGCCATCAGAATCAGAATTTTCTCATGGAGATGGAAAGGGCTAGAGGGAAGGGGGAGGGGGCCATGGGGTAGGGGAGAGCGGTGCGTGGCAATGGAAGGCAAGAGCATGGTAGAATTGGGGGAGGATGGGGGGGACATTGGTGGTGGGGTGGAAGACACTGCACGAGCACCTGAGACACAAACGCACACAATACCCAAACGCCAAGCCCACTGCTTCACTGTTCATCTAAGACTGACAACCTGTCCCCCATCTCCCGCTGCCTCTCTGTGCCCCCAAAGCTGGTGCGGGTGGATTTCTCTATCTCAGTTTTGCAGCAGTGAGGGCTAATTACAACCAAGCCCCCTTACCGAATTAACCCCTCCCCTCCCTCTCTTTTTCTCTCTAAAAGGCCAATTGAAGAATAATGTGTTTTTAGAGATAATGGATTTTTTTTTTCCCAAGGAGCGAGAGAAAGGGGGATGCAGGACAGAAATTCTGCAAACCGGTGACTTCCGACCTCACCTCCGTCTCCCCTCATGTCTCCATTCGCTGTAGCATCTCATCTACCATTTCCCAACCGTTCCCTTGTCCCCCACCACCCAAAAGAAAAGACCTTCCTACCATGCACATCGACAAACACATCAACCGCCACCCAATCTCAGTAGCCGATCTCAAAACCCCAAGCATCAATCCACCTCAATACATTCTTTCCCTTATATAAGCAGCAAATCATCAACATATTCAGTAGAAACGCAGCATTAAAAAGAAATTAACCAAAAAAAGAGGCCAGACCCCCGTCAAACCCCCAATAATTATTAGCAGGGAGCTACCAGAGAAGCAAAGAGGTAGTTGTCTCTCAAAATCTAGAATCCCTTTGATTTCTGGCCCCGTCGTCTTAAGAAGCAATTTTTTAAATCATTATTTCACTAGAAAGGGCCGGAAAGCTCCAGAAAAGGGCATTCGCACAGTCCGGTTGTTTTAAAAAAAAATATTAACCCAGCCCTGTTGCTCACTTTAATAGCGAACTTCCAGCGTCCAGCCTTTTCCCCCTCTTCCAGAAGGAAGACTGGCTCGCAGGATGAACCCCAGGCTGCAGAAAATGGGCCAAGAGCCCTTGCTCTCCACTCCCCAACCAAAAAAAAAAAAAATCAAACAATAGGAATATCTCTGCACAACCAGCACCCGTCTGAAATATCGTTTGCCCCAATATCACATAGGCAGATTAAGCTAGAAGATTAAAAAAAAAAAATACCAGCCTTGTTATGTCTTTCTCCCCTCCATCCCTCCGCCACGTACCCAGTAGCCCTTAGGTAAACTTGCCCATCATAACCAGCGGGACCATTTTAACTCGAAAGGCGATGCAGAAGCCCTTGAACGGTGAAGGAGGATCTACTCCACAACAGCAAATTCATAAAGGGCTAGTTCTTCGGGTTCGCCAGACCTAACCTCCAGGTGCCCCCAGATAGACTACCCCACGCACAGAGTCACCCAGTGCGCTGGGAGTTCAAATTTCCATTGGAACCTTCATCACAAAGGCAAACGGTCATCTGACCCCTGAAACTACACTGTCCTCCAGGTGTGACAAGGAGTGCCCCTCTTGCTCCCAGGGCCATCCACAGGACCCAGGGCAGAGAAAGAATTAAGAATGTTGAGGTGGATCGGTCTGGTAAAAGGAAACTCTCTCCCCAAGCGGGAGTGACCGGAGGAAGCGGGGAGAGGTCAGCTCCTACTCTCCCACTTCTCCTAGGTGGTCTGACTGTGTCCCACTCCATCCTAGCCTAGCTCTCAATGATCTCTGACCTTTGCATTTAAAAAAAAAAATTAAAAATAATGATCAGGGGAAAGAATCCTACCTTACCTAAAGCCCAATAAGAGTTAGCAAAAATATAATTTTCTCACTACATGATGCTATTTCTACACCCAGATCAAAAGAGAAGGCATTTAATGGAGGGAGGAAGAAATTTATTTTTTTTAACAAGTAATCACAGGGGAAGTCACCTGCAAAGCAGCCGAGCCCATAGGTTGGTATTACATCACTGGCCTAGGAAGGGATGGGGGGGGGGGGGAGGACAGATTATTTTTCCCTTGTCATCAGGATGATGTTTCTAAAGCAGTTAAGTTTCATGGTTAAAAAAGAGAGAGGAAAGAGCCAAAACTCTGGGTACAACACAATGCCTTGGAAAAAAAAAAAAAAATACATCGAACCAGCCTTTAAGGTCACTGAGAGCTTGCAAAACCCACAGTGCTTACACAGAGTGGAAGTTTTCAGGCAAGCCTGCTACTAAATCATTAATATAAATAAATGGAAGGCAGAGGAGGAAGATTCCCTTGTAACAGATCCAAACAGGAGCGCACACACGCGCGCACACACACACACACTCCCTTTTCACCTTCTCTGATTATGCCCACCTTCACAAGAAGATAGCACGAGTCCAACCTGAATCTTCAGACTCAAGAACCACCTCCTCACACCCCTTCTTAAAAAAAAAAAAAAAAATCTTACTTACACACACACATACACACACACACACACACACCTCAATTCCTCAACAGCTAGGGAAATCCCTGTCTCAATTCAATTTTGTCTTATGATCCTCAGAGTGTCTCTTCTCTTTCTCATTTGAACCAGTCCTTTCCCCAGAAAAAAAAGATAATTAGAGGGAAAGTAGCTACAAAATGCCAAAAAACTATCTGCCCAAAATGAAGTGATGGGCATACATCCTTTCAGACTAATAATCCAAGCAAATGGGAAAAAAATTTAAAAAAAAAAAAAAAAAAAAAGATTAAAAAACCTAAAACATTCTCTGACTTTTCCAACATCTGGAGCGAGAGGACTCAACTTCCAGGAGCAACTGAAGGAAAAGAAAGGCAGTTGAAAAGCCATTCCCATGGTCAGCCAAGGCTCTCCGATCCAGCATCCAAAAAAAAAATCTAGGTTGGTCGCTCCCAACTGAAAACTTCTACCCTCTCAGGAGCAACCTCTTCCCAGAACGAACAAGAACCTTGAGTTGTTTCACACCCTGCCTGCCTTCCTTTCCCCCAAACCTTACCTTTCCAGTTGAACAGAAGATTTGGGATCTGTTTGTTTGTTTGATGCTTAATCAACTGACTTTGCTGGGTATGTCTCCTCTTTGGGAAGGTTCAAATTCCAGAATCTTTCTCTCTCCTTTTCCTTCTCTCTCTCTCTCTCTGGGAGGGAGTGGCAGGGAAGAAGGGAGGGGGGGTGGCGGAGGTGTGAAAAGCAGGTCCGCGGTGGCTCTAGACGCTGGTGGCTGCGAGAGAGAGGAGGACACGCTCGCCTCTCCCTCTCAAGGAGTTGGATGCAAGAGGAGATGTGTAGGGCTGAGCTCGGAGCCTGAGACTGCCGGGGAGCCCAGGAATTTCACGCACTCCAGAGCCAGCCCCTCCCTCTCCCACACAGACCCCGGCATTTAAAGAGACAGCCAGGCTGCCTGGCTCAGGGCTTCACCTCTTCCCTGACTGTTTTGCAAACAGCCGAGAAGATATCGTCAGGGAGGGGCACTGTGCAGCCCCCTATGACTAAGAGGCAGTGTCAGGAGCTCAGTTCTCCCCTGACCCCAGCCTGAGGAAGGTTCTTTACCAGAACCGGGGCGGGCATTGAAATAAAGACAAAATCCTCATTTACAGCTTCCGTAGACTAAGCCACATGCTGAAGACACATGTGTCTCATTGCAGCCAGGAAGTGGAGAGGAGCCTGACCTAGAAGTGTGCCTCAGTTTCCCCAAGTAGCCACTCCTTGCGAAATCAGGGCAATCCTTGAGCTTCTGGTGGAGGCTAGGGCTGTAACTAGGGCACAAAGTCATTCCTTCAACAAGCATTTTGAATGCCTGCTTAGGATGAGGCACAGTGCATAGGACAAGGTCTGGGGACATAGAAATGAAGGTGACAAATTGGGCTTCCCATCCAAGGGCTGCTAGCTACAAAGACAGATGGAGGCATAGCCAACCGTATCCACAGGGGCTTCG
This sequence comes from Neomonachus schauinslandi, assembly GCF_002201575.2. NCBI lineage: Eukaryota > Metazoa > Chordata > Mammalia > Carnivora > Phocidae > Neomonachus > Neomonachus schauinslandi. Next base: position 23,716,396 of record NC_058411.1, read on the forward strand.
AGCTAAGAGAGACAGAGGCAGGGGTCTAGTGCTGTGGTGGGTCAGGGGGACAGCTCCCTTCCGTGGCTCACAACCTGAGCTCAGGGCCTAGATATTTCCACTGCACTCCCCCAAACCCTTTGAAATTCATAGCCAGTTTTGCTGAATTAGTCTGTGTCTGTGGAAACATTTCCCCATTCGAGCCTAAACAAGAGATGACAGTCGGTGGCACCAAACACAAGGTTTTGTTCAGCATCAGGCCCTGGTGCTTCACCAGGGAAAAGAGCCCCACCCCCCTTTCTTCTCCAACCTCCCCTTTCTAAGGGCTCCAGGGCACATCCTTCCTCTGGCCAGTGCCAATGGCAGGAATAGCCACTAACAACTGTTGAGCACTTACCAAGTGCAGTCACATGGGTCAACTCATTCCGTCCACTGAGACTGGTGCTATTTGACAGTTGTCCATCTTACAGTTGAGGAAATCAGAGCTTTAGGGAGGCTCTCCAAGGTCACACAGCCAGAAATAACCAGAATGAATTTGAACTTGGGTCTAGCGGACTCGAGCCTGCCTGCTTAGCCACGGTGCTATATCGCCTCCCTTCTGTGGAGGGTAGTTCTTAAATTTCTGCTCTTTCCTGGACATTCTTCTAGCCATCCCAGCACTTACCCAACCCAGCAAACTTGGATAGCACATGTACCATGCATTGTGCTAACCCGAAACAAAATGAGTAAGACAAGGTCCCTGCCCCAAGGAGTCCACACTGCATTGGTGGAAGACAAACACGTGTTTCTATAAAGCAAGGGATCAACAGCAGTCGTGAAGCAACATAAAGGAAGCTGTTCGGGACTGTCAAGAAGCAAGTGATAAATTCTGATTTGGAAATGGGGGATATTAAGGCATGTGTGGTGGGCTAAAGTGGCATTTGGGCTGGGCTTGAACAGATACATGCAATACCAGCATTCCTAGCCAACTTTTCAGACTGTTTTACCTTTTAGATCATAGTCTTATTTTTTTATGTTTCTTTGGGTCCCCAATCTTCAACACCACCATGGTATTCGGCACCCAATAGGAATACAAACAAACATGCCTTAATGGATTAATTTCATGCATGACACGTCACCTTCTGCCCGTTTATGCCAGACCTGAACAGCCCTAGCCAGCTGATCTATATCCTCCTTACCTCACCTTTCTTAAAGTCCATGTTCCTTATTTGTTCTTGGAACACAGAAGGGAAATTCAAAGAACACAGTGCATGGGGTTGGGCAAGCTGTCTGGAGCTCCAGGGAGAAGAACCATATAAAGAAACCGCCATGATCCAGCAGGATGTTGGGAACAACTGTACACTCACTTTTGGGAGCAGCAGGAAGAGACTTAAGGGACCCCACGGGGACGTGAGGGCATAAGCCCAAAGGGAAAGCCTGAGGGCTCACTGCCTTGAGATGTCAGCTCCCATCGGACTTCTTCGGCCAACACCAGCCTCAGAAAGACATCCTCTAGAGAAGTCCACTGCACGTCTACAGGACAACCTAGAGGTTAGGACACAAACCTGGATTCCAACCCCAACTTAGCCACCTATGTTCCATGTGACTTGAATAGTTTTCTTTGCCCTCTCCCAAGTCTTAGCATCTTCACCTACAAAACAGTGAGAACACCTGTACTTACTTCATAGAATTGCTGTGAGAATTAGTGATAAAATAACACACAGAACACCTGCCCCACAGAAGGGCTAAACAAGTTTCTGCTATTTCTACCCAAAGGTCTGCCTTTGCCCCTGCATGGGATTACTAACTTTGGACTGCCCCCTATAGTTAGCATTCTCTTATTTCATCATTTCACTTTTAATATTTTAACTTACTGAGTATCACTGTAAATTACTTTCATTTACTTGTTTTTAGCTCTTTGCTTTCTAACCCTGTGTACTTTGAATATATTTGTTATTATCATTTCATTCCATTTAGTAGTTTCTTGGGCTTAAGTGTTACTTACCTTTCAATTACTCTGGTGTATTCTTTTAGTCTGCCTTTTATCATGAAATCTCTAGGCTCATTTTGTTCATTCCTCCATAGCATTTTAGCTAACTACACTCTGCTCATTCTCAGTGATCCAGAATTCCCCCCAGTTAGCTCCAGATTTATGAGGACGGATACGTACAAAAGAGCAGAGAAAGACAACATCAAAGACAATAAGCCAGGTCTCCTTGCAGACATGTAATAGAACCACAAGCATAAAACAGTATCAGGTGTTTGCCTAAATGATGGTGCCGTGTCAGCAATGTGCTGATTATTTTGAAAGGGAGGACTCAGTAGGGGCAACTGAAGCCCTCAGAGATTCTGGTCTTCCACTGCTCACACCTCTCACTGCCAGTCATAAGGCCACAATCAGAGGCCATTAGGTTAGAAGGTTCCCTTGTGGGAAGGAAGCCTATATTCCTTTCCCTCTGCCGTGAGGCTGTCGCCTTTACTTAGTTCAGAGGGAGAACAAAATGGGACAGGGACTGTTTCAGCTTTTCTCAAACGTGCCAGACTGACGCTTACAGGATGGAGCACGGAACAATTTCATTGCCAATCAAAAGAACAAGTTGTCCGTGACATCCTGGGGGGAAAAAAATCAGGTTAATGTAATGATGATAATGACCGTAATAAAAACCACCACTACCCCAAGTCACCCTGCTGGCCCTCTACTTGGCAGCCTCATGGTTAAGATCCCAGTGCTCTGCCAAGAGGACATCTGAGTTCAAATCCCAGCTCTACCATTTGCTGGCTGTGAGACCTTGGCCAAGTTACTAACATTCCAAGCCTCAGTTTTCTCATCTATCAAATGGGAATGATACCATACTCAACCATTTCCCATGATGATTATATCAAAAGCCCATCTATAATAGTAAATGGCACATGAAAAGTCCACAACAAAGAGTACCAGTTATCATTATCAGAGTGGGATTTTAAATATTTAATATCTGAGATAGTACAGGCAACGACCAATCAGCCTGGAAGCTGGCCATAAGAAACTGGTTTCACTCTACCAGGGCATACCAACTATCAGTCCTGATGGTAAGTATTATTACTACCTGCCAGGTACTAAAGTAAGCCCTTGGCATGTGCTAATGCATTATCTCATTTAATTTTCCACAGTAAGTTGGCTTTATATTATTTATTGAAATATATGCAATTGCGTATTTTGCGGGGGGGAGGCAGAGGGAGAGAGAATCCTAAGCAGACTCCACGCTCAGCACGTACCCATAAAATCAGGGTTATAGATAAATAGACTTAACACATACATTCCTGTTGCCCTAATCATTCTTGTATATGAATTTCAGGGATTTGCTTTGGCTGGGAGTTTTAAAAAGTCATTATATAGCTTATTTCTTTTACTTACTGATTCATTCAATAATCTTTAGAAGATAATGATGATGCTCAACAGCCTCAATTTCTTCATCCATTAAATGGGTCTACATACTGTCCTTTCTTTCTGAATTCTCACTGCTCTACCCCAACCAATCCTGGAAATATCAAAGGTTTCTCAAGCCAAGACCAAATCACTAGAAATTGGACATTAAACAGTTCTGCTAATCTACCTGGCCAGCACTTCAGTCAAGATAAGTTCTCAGGTCCTCACATGTCTTGCTCCTGAGCAGATTTCAAATTCAAAATCAAATGCTATTGGCTCAAAGCCGTTCGCCCAACGATCCCTGCTAATATCCTTTGTGCTCTTCTTTCCTCTCTCCCCCAAGAGCTGTGCTGCATTGCTGGCCTGCTGGAATGTATTTGACTTTCCGTCACCTATGTGATGATGTTTCCAGTGTTATTAATAAGTGACTGCTTATTAATTAGTATTATTAGACATGCACCGTGCAGTGCAGACAGTACCACAGAGGGGTCTGGCATCTTCAAGAAGAGGATTTGTGCAGAAAGATTTGTCCCTGCGGCGTAGTTAGAAGACACTGGGCTGGCAGTGAGTCCTGGGGAGCCAACAGCAGAAACCCCCAAATTCTGAAAGCTGTGCACCTAATCCAGGCTGCTAGTATTCTGGCATAGGACGGAAGGAGAGCACGTGAACATGAGATCTGCAGGCATGTGATGGCATAAGCCCATCGGGGGAGCCTGAGGACGTTAGGGCCCATGGAGTGGTTCACAAGGCTGCAGGAAAGGCCAGCTCCTGGGAAGGCCAAAAGTCTCCAACTCTCAGTTCCAAAGGGGAGCTCTCTACCCTCATTTTCCTTTCCTGCTTATCCTACAGAAAGAAAATATTCTCTGGGGCTTGCAGCCAGTAGAAGCCTCTCAGCCATCTCCACGAATTCAGGCAGGCTTTCGCCAGCTGAGAAGAACCAGCCCTCGGGATAGGACTTCTGACTCCAGTCTCAGGGAGACCCAGGCTAGGATGCGGAAGGGCATCCCTGAGGCCGTATCCTTCTCCCTGAGCACCCAGGTGAAAGCCCCTCAGCGAGACTGAGGATGGCAGAATATCTCACCAAAAACTTCACAGGACAAAGACTGAGAAGGAAATTATTTCCTCCCACTCTGATCATTTGCAGAGCAATTCTAGAATTTCCTGCTTGGGGATCAAATTTTAACATGGTCCAGGTATATTTGGAGTGTTTAATAGGTTTGAATGTTTAAGTGACAGGGAGTTACCTATTAATAAGTGGTGACTGCTTTCAAAAAAAATCATCATTTTCTGCATTTATGATGGAAGTTCTTGTCTGTTTTACATTCATTCCTCCCACAGAGAGGTAAGAGCAGATGGGGTTGGCCCAGCCACTGTTAAACTGAGTGCTGAGAGGACAGTACCTGCACCTCAGGGAGAAGTGGCACAGTTGTGGTGGCAAAGGGCATGAACCCTGGCTCCAGCCTGCATGGGCTGGCGTCCATCTCTACCCCATACAAGCTTTGGGACGTTGGGCAGGTTGCTTGACCACTCCTGCTATCTGTTTCCCCTTCCATGGAGGAGATCATGACAGGCCCTACCCTATAGGGGTGTTACAAAAATTAAATGATGTAATATTTTTGAAGTACTCAAACAGCGGTGGTCACAGAAGAAAGGCTATATAAGTGTTTGTTAAATAAAATAATAAAACTCCCCATCAGCACTACTCCCAGGAGACCCTTAATAATAATAATTAATGGCAGTGGTAATGTGCTGGCTTTGGAATATCTCAGGATCAGACAGGAAAGATGTTAACTCTGCCATCATTCCTGGCAACCTTGCTTGTGGAGGTTCAACCAGGCCCAGTTCCCTGTGCCTTCCTGCTGCCCCATCGTCCCTCTCTCTCCCTCTACTGGACAGCCCTCATACCTACCCCTTTACACTGTAACACCAGCTTAGCTGCAGGTGCAGGCAGGAAAGGCAGCATCAGCAGCGATGATTTTGTGGAGTCCAAAGCATGCCTCATCTCCAACCCCATCCCCAGCAACCATTCTCTCTGACCCACGCACTAGGACTATTTTTAAATGATATACTTTTGCCCGGTTGTTGGGGGGGGGAGGAGAGAAGAAAGAAACACCCTCCCCAGGATTCAAGCTGAAGATGGAATGATTGCCAAATGCTAACAGCTTTTCGAACAGGACGCAGTTAAAAATATGTCTGAAATGGTTTTAACTCAAACTCAAAAAATAGCTTAACTGACTGGAGAGCCACAGGCAGTGGGGGTGGGGAAGCAGATGAGGAAGAGGGATTCCCTTGGGAGGGGACACAGCAAACCTCATCACAGGGACACAGGAGAGATGCCTGATTTATTTTCCCACATGAATAATACCTTTTGAAAACACAGACCAAATCTCCGGGGAAAGTAGTGACACCAGAAAGCTTGTTGCTGCTCTGTACACAGAGAAATGCTCCTGATAAGGGCCCCGCAGTGAGGCTTCCTGGATCCTCACTGCTCTAAGTGTGGGCACCACAGCACCAGCATTACCTCTGAGCAGGCTGCAATGCAGATTTTTGGCCTCTACCCCTACCCTCAGTAGACCTGCTGAATCAGAAGCTGTACCTTAACACGACATCCAGATGATTCAAAATCTAAATTTTGTAGGTACTATTCTAGACTCTATCATGACACCTCAACCTTAAAAGGACTGAACTCAAAATATTTCTTCCCATTTGACATATGAGGAAATGGACACAAGGAGGGACTCATCTAAGTTCACCAGCTGAATCAGGTCTAACAATACCATCCAGAGTCTCATCCCTTCCCCTAGGGCTTAAAGCCCCAAATTAGGCTTCATCATCAAACTTGTGATGCCTTCTTTCTAGGGGTAAAGGACTTGGAACATAAAACAATCATTTAAAGCAATGTTTCTCCAAATATGCTCAGTTGGTCACTATTCCTGCCAAATACTCTGTGAAAGAGAGTTCTATTGTTAAATATATTTAGAAAATTCATAATGCACATTAATACATTTAAGTCTCTGAGAAGTCCTATAGAAAACAAACTTGCTTACAATTTTTTAATCCAGTGTTTTCCAAAATTATTTTACCACAAAACCCTTTGTTCCCCACGGAAGACCTAGTAACATGAAAAAGATCATCTTCTGAGAAATACATGTTGGGATTCACCACCATTTACCACTTAATAACATGCTCAACCAGTCTGAAGGAAAGTGTAATATTTCATAATGTTTCTTAAAGGCCAAAAATGTCATTATTCAAGCTGTGATTGATTACTTCCTGCAACAGGGAGGTCACTACCTTACAGAGCAGCCCAACTCATCATTGGACAACTCCGATATTTAGAAACACTTATTACATTAAGCTAAAATCCTCCTTCTTGCAACAATTGCTTAAATTCTATCTTCACCACCAGTGTGCAAAGGGAATTAATCACTGTTTCTCACAGTTGTCCTTCACACACAACTCTAGTAACAGTAGACTAATAAGTCTACTCTGTCCTCTACAGTCCAGACCTTCAACTATTCCCCAGAATCATGGAATTTTAGAGATTAAGAGTATTTTAAGTATCACCTAACCCAACCCTTTTATTTTACAGATGAGGAAACCATGTCTAAGAACAGTCAAATTACTTGCCCAAGGTCAAACAGGTGGTGGAAACTTAACCTGGGATTTTGGATTTGAATACAGCAGGATTCTTATGTTCTTTTCTTGGTAGGAGAGCTTTCTTTCCTCACCAGGAATTCCCAGATGCTTGAAGTTCATGTCTAATGTCAAGGCCCATCATGAAGAACCTCATAGTCTCCAACATCCTTCTTCCTGGTACCCCTATCAGATGCCACATTGGGGGCCAGATGAGTCACAGAGCTCACCAGCATGGAGAATTGTGTTCCAGACTCTCCCCCATCCTGAAGTGGCCGAGCTGGGACTGTTCTTCACCCCACGCTGCCTCCTCGCCACCACTGCCATCTGCACCCTCCTTCTCAAGGATCACCATCTGTTTTCCTGATACCACTCAGCCGCCCCCAGCACTTTGCTCAGTTTCCTAACCCACTGCTTGAGCCACTCTCCCTGCAACTTGTAATTTCCCTTTCCACAGTCCATCCACTCCATCTTCCCCTTTCCAGCTCACTACTTCAAGAGTTTGCATGTTTGTAATCTCCTGCTTTCTTGCTCACTCCCATGCCAAGCTCCACTAACCTAGAAATTCCAACAGAGCCCATTGCTTGGGCTAAGATTTTGCCACTATACTATGCATGTCTGCTGAATAAACAAATGAGGCTCTTTCTTTCTGCCCCCTCCCTATCCCAGCCCGGGCTCCCATTTTCTGAAACATTATCTAAGCCCACTTGCCCCTCTTCCTACAAGTATACTCCCTTCCTACAAAGCAAACAAAGGCTAGGTACACAGTAATTGTTATAGGTAAATGCAGAGTGCTAGTACTGGGTCACAAAGAAATATTCCTAAAGATGACTGCTGCTCTTTTTTTTTTTTTTTCACTAAAAAGGTCTGTACTATAGGAGGGCAGTGATCACTTTTATGTAATCATACTTAGCACTTAAAAGTTCTTAATAAATTTGAGAGGAATGACTAAAAGGTTTGGACACTTACGCAGCCCACAATGACTTCCACCTGTCTGGCATCTATTCTGTGCCAGAAATTTCACATACATTATCTCACTTAATACTTGAAAGAATTCTGTAAGGTTGGGAAAGGAAGTTCAGGGAAGGAATTCAGATCGCTGGCTTCCATATCTGTGCACAGCCCTTTTCCTTTCTGTACCCTCAAAAGTATCCATCAAGAGGGTCCAACCCCAGGTCCTGCATCCTCTATTTTTTTTTAGTAGAGATTAGTTTCAGTGCTTTATTTCCCTTTCTGTTCTTTCTAATCAGTAATTCCCTCTTCTCTGACCACTCCCCCCACCCCAACCTTCTACATCTCCAGACCCTTGAGAAGCCCTTCCCATTCTTTACTCCCCATTGGATATATGGCAAATTAAGACAAGAGCAACAGGAGTTTGCACCAAAGGCTACTCTGGAAGCAAATCAGAGTCCTGTATGAAGGGTAACTGTGAGAAACAGATTTCAGTGATTAATGCCCTATGCACACTGGTGGTGAAAATAGATTTTAGGCAATTGTTGACTAAGAAAACCACAAAATATGAAAATCTGGCATGTAACTATGGGGACCAGGGAATCAACCTCTTCCCCCACCAAATGCTCTAATGCATCTGCTTCCAAACTCTGAATTAACTGGTTCAAGTCTTCTCTCTACAGCCTCTGGTAAGTGAATAAGTGCACACTATTAATGCCAAAAACTGGAAAGAAAACTATCTCAAAGTTTAAAAAATCAACTAAACATGGATAAATCACCTTTGAAGAATTCAAATATACCAATAGCTTCACATTCTTGGTTTTTAAATATTAACTATTTTGTCCTTCCATGCCCCATCACCTTTTCTCCAATTTATCTTCTAATTCATGTAACAAGTGTGCACCACATTAAAAACTGATGATCCCACCCCCTTTGGTGTTGCTGATCAGACTTATGAGGACCACATTGCTGCGGATGGGCAAGATCTCTACAGCAGACATCTGGGGGTGGTGGGGCAAAAATCAAGATATCTCTTTTACTTCCTTTACTTCAAAGAAAAGAGATGACAAGCTTATGAGTCAGTCTGCCTCACTCTCCTAAAGCATACCCCAACCTCCTTCATGTCAATCTTCAATGTGAGCAAACATGCAGAACAACTCTGGTGGAACATACGTGTCTCACAAATACAGCTACCAAGACACCTATTTACTTTGGCTCCCAAGAACTGGTTGCCCTTGCTGATTGGAAGTGGTTCCCTATCCAGCTCTCTTTTTATAAGCCATATGCTGACTTTTTCTTTCTTTTATACTTGCTCTTGAAAATCTCTCTGGATTCAGGGGACTTTATTAGGTCTCTTCTTCTCTCTCTGGATTTTCCTCCAAAAGTCTACCAAACTATTCTTGAACATGGATTCATTATTAATCATATCACATTCCAAGTAGAGGGAATACAGGAATAAACACGACAAACAAATCTCCTGTTCTCACATTCCTTTGATACTAGGAGGGATGATGGATAGAAAACCATAGAACATATAAACAGGAAGATACTTTCAAATAGTGATACCTACCATGAACAAAACAAAGCCATAGGATGTGATTAAAAAGTGGTTAGGGGAAGGAAGAGCCATTTTAGACTGGATGGGCAGGGAAGGGTTCTGTGAATTTTGACTGATAAGAAGGAGCCCATTGTGAATGAATTTTTTTTTTATAGGATAGGACAAATATTACTTGGTAAAATTCCAGCTAAGAGGTAAATAAAATTTCAGAAATGCCATTAAGGTGTGTCATTCTTAGAGGTCAATCCATAAAATGATGGAGGGGACATTTGTTATATAAAGGACATGAGAACAGAAGAGAATCAAGCCATCAAAATACTTCACTTTACCTCAAGGAACATGTAACCACTTCCCAGGAAGTTGTAGTCTTCAGCTTTTTATAGCATAGTGATTAAGAAAGTGGACTCTGGAAGCAGAATACCTGGCATCAAATCCTGACTCTGCTATTTACTAGCTGTGTGACCTTTGGTGAGTTGTATGAGGCAACCTCTTTGTGCCTCATTTTTCTAAAAGATCTATAAAATAGTTATAATATTACCTGCCTCAAAAGCTTGTCATGAGAATTAAAAATTTTAATATATGTAAAGCACTCATAGCAAACCACAAGATATAATATGTGCTGTGTAAGTATTACCATCATATTGCCAAGTGCATCCCTTTATGAACGCCCACACACACATCAGCATCAGGCATTCTCCCAGCCCACTCCTCAGGACAATCAGTGTAGAGACCCTTATGCAAATTGAGGGATCTCGATCCCATCAGGCAGCAGGTTCAAGCCCAAGCTTGAAGAGATTTTTTTTTTTTAAGTCAGGGATGGAGACTCAGTTCATGTAAAAATATAGACTTCTGCTTCCTTTAGAACCCTCTCAAGCCACATGATGTTTCTCTAACAGTAACACTCACATTCAGCTTATAGAAGCCTCAAAAGAAGCCCCAGCACTCCCAGGACTTTTTCCAAGTCTCTTGGCTACAATCACTACCTGAAGTTCAGAGTTGTTATTCACCAGATATTAGTACTTGTCAAGGCAAAGAGCAGCTTTCCTGGACTCACAGTTCATCTGATTCCTGTGTGAGCTGTAAGTGCACCCAAAGTTCAGCACTTAGTACATTGCCTAGAATATTAAAGGTGCCCAAAAATGTTTGTGGAATAAATGAATTACAGCTCTTTCATTATGCTTGTGCTTCAGGTGGACAATAATATACTCCTTGTAATTAATACAAGCTTGTACTTTTCCCTCTAACCACCAGGAAGAAAACTAAATAAATGAAGCATTATGAAACAATCAGTTGACATCATAGAATAAAAGCAAATGTGAAAGCAGTCATTAGTTTTTAGGGTGGACATCCATCCAGCAAGCCCTCGACAGCTTGCTACTCTGATTTAATCTCAACCCTCCTATGGGTCAATGATAATCTTTAGAACTGTTTGTGGACAATTTCCACTCAAATTCCCTATAGAAGTATAGTGCTTCCAGCACCACAGAACGCTCCCAACAGCTGCCCTCTTCTCGGAGCGCTTGGCTTTCTCAGCACCATGGAGAGCTCCCTTGCTGCGCAGTAGGTGTGTGGGACTTCCCATCTTTCATGATCAGTGAGTGAGAAGTCCACTCGGAATTGCCCACGAATGATCCCCAGTGAAACCACCTCCACTGCAGTTCAAATATCAGAAAGGGGCATAAGGTGATCCTGGTAAAAAGCTCCCCAAAGTCCAAGGAATATCCAAAGAATCTGCTATCCTGTGGAAGATTTTTTTTTACTTTTGTGCCAGATCGGCATTTTTATTTCTTTTTTCCCCCAGAAGTAAAATACCCAAGGCGAATTCAAAAACCGCAGTCCAAACTGCGATCAGATCAACGTGGCTGCACCAGACAAAACTGATCTTATCTGAATGGTGACTTTATCCACTTTGGAGAGCAGAACTCATTACAATAATAAGGAGCGACAGAAATGGGAGGAAGAGCAATCACAGCAGAGCCAGGAAAGAATTCACTTTACTATCATTTTGGAGGATTAATTCTAAGCGTCCCTCCTATAAATATCATTTTTCACGTCAGCAGGAGGTCCGGGGTCTGAAATTATTCTAGCTGACTTGCAGAACTCATCACTTCGCACCTGATTTGCAATCCATTTCTGCTTCCTCCTACCAAGCTCAATGGTATTTGTTTAATGGTCACCTGGCCCTCTGCATGCTCCACTGTGCTGGTGTAGAAAGATGTACACACACCGGCGGTCAAGGGGTAGGATACAGGTGTTCAGGAAGGTCTGAGAGTACATGGGTAAGGAAAATAATGCGTGAGCTTACAAGCACAAAAGAGGTGTCCACACTCTCACAAACAGGGTTGTATGGCTGCAAGGGAAAGTGAATAGGGAAGAAAAATGTGAAGCAGCTGTGTGTGGTTAAGAAAATGTATTATTTCTAGACCTGGTCCCCCCTCTATGTCCCTTATCTACTAGCCAATTTAAATGGGACAATTATAAAATTACCTGGATCCTCCTCATTGGAGATACTAAGTATTTCTAGTGTCATCTCAGCAGCCCCCTAAATGCCAGCCACACTGGATTAATTGCCTTTCCTCAGACTTGCTACACACTTTTTTACACCTCTAGGCTTTTTCTTATGCTGTTCCCTTATCCCCAAATTCCCTCCTGACTATTTCTTCCTCTCCATCTCCCCACCCAATTAAAATTATATTCATGCTTCAAGGCCCGGGTTAGAGGCCAGTTCCTCCATGACACTGCCCCTAAATCTCCTCCATAATAACTCACTTCCTTCTCTTTGTTCTCACAACAGGCTATTTTTAACTCACATTAGACTTATTTGTTTGCATGTTTCTCTCTCCCTCTAGATTATAAACTCCTTGAAAGCAACAGTATTTTTAATCTTTGTATTCTTGGCAACACATTGCACCATTCCTTGGTCATCACAGACACATTTCAAAATACGTTTTTGAGTAAATGAACAAAATTTAACAATATAAAGCACAAAGCCAGAATATTTTCCTCTACCATCTTTTGCCTAAAATCTTGTGCTATAAATAACTTGGAAATGGCCAAGTCTTTCCAGGTGCCGATTTTCTCCCACCAGTTTAACAATTGGCAGAGAGAAGTTCGTCTCTGGTGTCCCTGGCTAGGGCTAGATCCACAATTCCCAGCAATAAACAGAACAGAGCCTTTGACTTAAGATCAGAGCACACCTCACTGACTCTTATATATACCACTAGCGACATCTCTTCAACTGGTGGTCAGATTCTAAACACTACTTATGGACCCACGGTGCTTAAAATTTCCTACCCGAGCAGCCTTATCTGAATTTTTCCTTTTGAGATTTATGGTATCTCTCTGATTTTACAGGTCTTAGCTTTCCCTCCAAAATTCATACTCTAGTCGAGCAGCTCTTTACTACCTCACTGAACCTCAGGTCTTGGGTCTTTCAAAGCACCTCTGTACCTGGTGCCAATGGACCATCCCAGAGTAACTATATGTATGAGCATGGTTGTGAACATGACCAGACACTACAGCATGTGTGTATAAAGTTGTTTTCGCTCGGCATCACCCTATGTTCCATTATACAAAGGTCAGTGCACACTCCCATTAGGAACAAAACACTCTTCACAGGAAGAATAATGATAAACTCAATGCCAGCAAAATGCCTCCATTGTCTTCCTCATAACCTTTCCATCTAAGAGCAATTGTCACTACCCAGCAGCACCTACTCCTCCACATCCACCATTTTCATGGTGGAGTCTGACCAACAGGAAAAGGGAGTGAAGGCTGCTGAATCTCAGTTGGAGTCTGTTTCTTCACTGGCATCCTCTGGGAAAGGCTGGGGCTGGGCTCAATCTTCCAGCTTCCCAGCTTTCCCAATCCATGCATCTCCCATCACTGGCTTCTTCATGCACCAGCCCCCTATCTTGCTCAGTTCCTTTCAAGAAATCTGAATCTTGAAGGATGGGTTATGACCTTCCCACCTTCTCAACCCACGGGAGTCTGTGTCCTTTGATTTTCATTTATTTGCTTCCTGAGTCTTAAGCTATAAGTGGGCTTTGTGTTCTGATAGTCCAAAAATTTTACTTTTCCTTCCACCCACATCCCCTGATAAAAAGAGGGATGATGCAAGACCCTTGAGAAGGAAGAGATGGGGAAAGCAACACCATGCTGTAGTAGAGGTGACAGTCTTGCATCCTGAATAATCACTGAGTCTCATCATAATCACTTTGAAAACTTAGTGGCTAATTTCCACTCCTCTGGGATTACTTCTCATTTTTTTGGCTATTTCTGCCAGAATCAAAGGAATTAAAGAAAAAGCCAACATGTAAAAGAAGTAGCATTATACTGAGTTTGAATTTATTTCTACCTCTTTAAGCTCTGAGAGCTGATCTTGAAGCTGTTTCCTCATCTGTAAAATGGAGAGCATACTTAACCCAGGACAACAATGACTAAATGAAATGGCATAAGTGACAGTGCCTAGGACAATGTCAGGCACATAAGAGAAACTGTCCTATGCCCTGTGGGGCAGGCCTCAAGACTTCCATGGTTAGTGTGGACTTGTGGCAGGTGGGGGCAGCAGAAGGCCATTGGGGCAGAGGAAAGGAAGGGCAGAAGGCCCTGAATCATTGGTTCCAAGAGAAGGGTCCAAAGGGCAGGCATCTCAAAGCAGGCCAGATCCTCCAACAGGAAATACAGAAGATGGAGCAAGAAGGTACACAGAGGTAAGTGGGTTGTGAGAGTCATGAGGTCAAGACATCAGGAATTCATGAGAGAACTGTCATTGCAGAGCCAGCCACGCCAGCTGGGGAGCCTGGGGGTGCCACAGAGAGAGGCCAACAACCAGCTGTTATGGAGACTTCTTCCTTCAGTGGCTTCGTTCGAGCCAATGCACCATGGGAAATGGGGTTTGCTCAAACTCAACGCAAGCAGCCCACATCAGCAAAACTATTTTGTTGGGAAAAGGTTTTTTTTTAATCTATAACTCACATCCTTAACCCAACTATAAAGATTTAAGAGTTTCTCCTAGCCTGATAATGTCCCCGCCTTGAGGCACTTGCTAAAAAGCCCATCCTTGCAGCTTCCATGTCACATTCTCCAGCTACAAAAATAACTCTCAAATGGGCTGCTTAAGGGCCCCAGGGTAGGTGTCAAACAGCCACCCTCAGAAATCACAGAGGCACCTGAACCTGAGTTTTGTCATATGTACAAAGAAGGGACTACACTGGGCCTTTTTCTGTTTCTAAAACTGCAAAGGTTCAAAAGCTAGAAGCCTCAGCTTTCTCTTCATTTCCCTTGTGCTAAGTGTGGAACTGAGTGATGATGTCACTTTACTGCTGGGGACCCCAGGTGGGCCATCAGAGCAGTTCAGCTGTCCCCAACAATTGTTCCTGGGGCTTGGCAGCATTCAGACCTTGTAGATGTGTATACCACACATGGGTCTTGCCCCCCTCAAAACCATCCCTGGCTGCACATCAGAATCACCTGGGAAGATTTTAAGCCTCTATCACCAGGAATTTTTATTTTATTGGTCTGTAGTAGGGTGAAGGATAATGATTAAAATAGGTACTTACCAGTAAGGCAAGAGCCCAACCAATCAGATGGATGCTGGCAGTACACCATATCTGTATCTACACCAGCCATGGGGCCGAGTCGTCAGTGTGTTTTAAAAGCAGCCCCCAGGATTCTGATGTACAGCCAGGGTAGAGAACCACTGAGGCTAAGGCTAACTTTGCCTCCAGGTAAATGTCCAGTGACTGAAGACTCCTCCATGAATGACAGCAACTCATGAATGAATTGACCTAAGGCACTCTCTGCTCCTGGGAAAGAAGGCAAGGAGATGAGGTTGTGATCACATGGTTTTGAGGGCAGAGACAATGTCACATTCCCCTTTAACTCTCCAGTACCTCTCACAGTGCCTGGCACGTAGTAGGGAAT
Organism: Neomonachus schauinslandi; assembly: GCF_002201575.2. NCBI lineage: Eukaryota > Metazoa > Chordata > Mammalia > Carnivora > Phocidae > Neomonachus > Neomonachus schauinslandi. The sequence continues at coordinate 23,731,830 of NC_058411.1, forward strand.
CAATAATATCCAGTGCATGAATGAAGATCACTAGCCCTCCATGGGCTTCTGTCAGGAGGCAAAGTGGCATATATAACCCCACAGAGAATGCATATAGACAGTGTGCACATACTTCTCACCCATTCTACAAAGCTGGCTTTACTTTTATTGAATGAAGTGAAGTGGGTTTTGTTCATTTTTCACATCAAGTATTTCCAGGGCAATCACTAAGTAGTTTGGGAAAAAGTGGGGATTTCTCATCTTCATGTAACTACTCCACCCAAATCCCTCTCCCGGGTCCAGGAAAGCTTTCTTTGTGGGTGAATTTCTAGCAGCACCAGCTGAAACCTATGTTCTTGTCTCCAGAAATTCTGATGGACAATTCAGCTCTTCCTCAGTCCCCTGATATATCCCTGGTCTTGCTGACCCAGCCTGAACCATGCTGGCACCTTGCCCCCACTTCTCTTGCCACACTCCCCCAGCCCCCCACAGCACTGACCCACTTCTACCGTCTGCAGCATGGTGTGGGTCTCTGGCTGAATTAGGGGGAAAAAAACCAGACAGCTATTTGGAATCTTAATGAGACCAAGTTCATTTCATTATGTTGTCATTTCATATTTCACCGCCTTGACGGGGAAAGCACAGGAGACCCCAGAGGGCCTTTCTGCTTTGCACACAGGGTGGAAAGGCAGGAGGGAGGAGGGAAGTGGCTAACAGACAGGAAACTATGCACCTTCCATCAGCCTCCCTGCTCACACTAAAACCAAAGTGGGAGAAGACAAGTCTTTCCCTTCGAGACCAACCATGAGAGCCAGATTCAGGAGGCTGATGAAGGACCTTTCTCCAAGTTAAAGACAGGCTCAGATCAAAACAGGACAGGAAGGGAGGAGCCCCCTCAGTGCCAAGCTCTCACGTGTTCTCAAATACAAACAGAGCTGGCCTCGGGGCATCGTAGAAATTGCTATTATAAATTCAGATGGTACACCAGGGGGTGCCTCATTTTCTATTATTGTGGTTGGTCTCGTGAGCCACTCCAGCAATAGGATCTCAAAAGTGCAAGTGCTACCCCCAGGGGCACCATTAGAAACACATTATTTTAAAGCACCGCAATAAAGCATGAACTCAAACAAGTTCATTGAAATAAAGACTAATATGGAACATGTGTTCTTCAGCCTCCTCCCACCCACACACCCCACAACCCATAGCTTTTTCCCCCACACAAATACCTGGTGGTCCACTGCCCTGCCCATAGCTCAGTGCGTGATGGGTATAGGACACAGAACTCAGGTGACCCTCAGGAGAAGAGGACGTAAAAAGGCCAGGCAGTGTTAGATAAAACTCGAAGAAACAGAGAGGCCACTCCCTTGAGATTCCACTACGGCTAGCTGTGACAGGAGGTCTGGACAGGAGGCCTGGGTTCTGGCCCAGGTTCAGCCACTAAACCTGAGCACATCATTTAAGCTCTCAGAACCTCAATTATGTTTTTTATAAAAGAAAGCTAAATGTACTTTCTGTTATTCCTGCTTCACAGGGTTACAGCGGGGATGAAACAAGGTAAGGTGGGTTGAATGAAACATCATGAAAACCAAAACATAACCATCCCAACCTAAGGTACATCTGCCCTTCTGCAGGGTGTGGTCCAGTGGAAAGGGCTTCAGGTCTCTCTGGCCACTGAGTCATAGGAAATTGAGTGAGGCCCAACACCAGCCAAGGTAACCCCTTCCTCTCTGCTCAGCAGAGCTAGGAACTTGTGGGAAGGCAGGAGGGGCCCATACTATGGAGGGCAGCCAGGGCTTGGAGAGGGGCTTACCAACTGGGACACTCTAGGCTTTTCTATATAGGCCCAGGAGATACAGGCAGTACAAAAGTGGGCCAATGAAAAAGAAAATCCATTGACCTTCTACTGACAAGGTCTTGGAAGAAGAGAGATGCTCCAAGAAGAAAGCAATAAGTAATGAAAATAATCTTGCTTAAATTCATAACCTTCCCTTCCATCAGAGAGCACTGAGCTCTTATAGTCTCTAATCTCCATGGATGGTGAGGGCAAGAGACAGTCTTCCCTCTGTAGACAGATGGGGCACAGAGAGCTTATCTAAGTCAGGAGGCAAAACAAAGGCTAGCATTCACAGATCCCGGCCTCAGAGCCTGAAGCCAGGGAAGGGCTGGAGTCCAGACAGATTGGGCCAATTTAAGATAAAATAAGCAGATTATAGGCTGTAGTGTCGCTTCCACAGTAGACTCAGCAGGCATCTGTGACTGATTAGAGCAAGCCTGTGCTTTTGGGTTTGGGCGGCTGATCTGGTGACGTGAGGAACCAGTGGACTGGAGGTGCAGATGGGACTACAGGTATCTAGAGGAAAGATGAGAGTCAAGAGGCATCAAGGAGTTTTGCCTACCAGAAGCCCAGAGGGGACAAAGGGACCACCAATAAAAAGGTTGTTCTGTGAGATGCCGAGCTCCCCATCCATGGCAGTGTTCTAGTAGCATCTGAGTAAAGGAGATTTCTCCATCGAGGGAGCAGTTATCCTACCTGAGAACTTAAGATCCCATGATTTCATTGAATTTCTCCTCCTTCTACACAACCTACCTTCACACATACACTATTACCCTCAACTAACCAGGTCACCAAGTTAATAAGAGAAACTGGTTGGGTAATAGAGGGAAAGTATACAAGTCTACTAAAGTGCAAGATCATGTTCTCTCAAACAAAACCTCTGTAATCTGACACGGTTCAAAAGGCAGATCCAGAGACTATTTTGTCTCTCTGTTATAACCAACTAGAGTGTTACTATAGGGTTCTTATGCCCTCACTGAGGAACAAGATGTTCTTCCAGGTCAGCATCTCAACCACAAGGAATGAGTCCTGGTCAGTTCAAGCCCACATGGTAATTCCACCCCGCTTGGCAGTAACTGGTTTTTAAAAGGGCATCGATGCCATTCTGACCAATGAGACCTGATGGGAGAACCTGGGTTTCATGGAAATTTTTCTCTCTCCAGAATAAGCATGAGGCTGTTTGCCTGCGACATCATCTTGAGACCATAAAGGGAGGCCAACCCAACAGGATCAGCCAAGACACAAAGGATGGCATAATGGAAGGAGAGAAAGAATTTGGAGACATGTCTGAGCCACAGAAGTAACTAAACCTAGAATGCCTATACCTACATTGCTTGTTCTTGAAAATGACATATTTTTCTTATTATTAAAATCACTTTTGAGTCTTCTACTACTTACAATTATAAAAGCACTCTAATGATAGACACACCATATTGTTCTCACCCCAGGGCCTTCACATAAGCTTTCTTCCTTCCATCTGGGCCCTCTTTCTCCTCTAGCCCTCCTCCACCTGGAACCCTACTCGTCATTCAGGTTTTAGCACTTGCTCCCCGAAGCCATCTCTGACCCTCTCCCATCAGCTCCCCCTGCATTCTATACTTCCCTCCTCACAGCACCTACCCTGCTGTTCCACCCTGTCCTTTACCAGGCTACAAGTTCCATGAAAACCGAGACAGTGAACATATATGTTTACTGCTCTGTCTCAAGTCTAGCACCGAATAGGCACTCAAACATTGTATTCATTCAACAGATACTAGGAATAGTTAACACTTATTAAGCACTTTACATGAACCAAGTTCTACTGTAAGCACTTTAATGCTCATATGAACCAATGAAGTGAATGAAGCTCACCATCTTTCAGGTGAGAAAACAGGGTCACATAGCTGGAGATTGGCTAAGCCAGGGTTTTAGTACAGATGGTCTCTGTCCCCTACACAATACAAAACCATTGTTGAGCACCTACTATATGCAAGGCATGGTTCTAGGTGCTAGAAATACAGTAAGACAAAGTTCCTGCCTTTTGGGGAGCTTACATTTTAATGGGAAGAAACAGACATTGGTTGAATGAATGAATGCATGCATGAATGAAGGAGAGAGGAGAAAGGTATGATGTAAAGCAAAGCAATGTGGAATACACACTGGTGTTGAAATCCCAATACTTAGATTTAAATCCCACTTCCTCATTTATCAATGATATGGCCTTGGGCCAGTTACTAACCCCCTCAGAACCTCAATTCCATTGTCATGCAAAAATGGATTGATGTGGGAATAAAATGAGAACATAAAATGGCCTTTCACCCTACTGCCATATAATAGGAGCTTCATAACCATTAGTTGAACCTAGATCCCCATGAGATAGAAGTCTTATGAAACCAAAGGAGTCTCAGAACTAGAGAACTGGTTGAAAGACTCTTATCAAAAATCTGATAAATTACCCTTTCCTAAGTTAGCTATCTTCTGGGTCTAGAAGGATTCCAGAATCAAGTCAGGTCCTGACACCTATTTTCCCCAAGTTATCATTTACATCTGCGGGAGACAAAATAGGGAGTAGCAAGGTTGGGGACCAAGAGATTAATTTCTGGTACTAATTCAGCATTCATGATATATGAGAGGCTGTCCATGTGTTTGCATAATAAAGCCCTTTCTGGCCTGCTAAGGTTTTCATTTGTCCAGGAGACTGGGAGGAGACCATTATCAGTAGGACAGACCCTGGTGGTGGATGGTGACAGAAAAATGAATTCCAAGGTCCTAATTATTGATGGGTTCTCTCTTTTTTTATAATTGCACTGAATTAATTAATGCATCTATTAGAAACCATTCATTATTTCAGAATGGATAAATGGTAATATATTTAACTGGTACTATTTTGAAAACGAATTCCCCTCAGCCTATCTTTTTGACTGCTCCAAGGCAAGGGAAAAATGAACATTACATGAAGTAGGGGAGAGCTTACACTAGCTAACATCCATGAAGTAAGAAGCAGTCTTAATTATCAGACTAACATCCTAGCCAGGCTCAGAGAGGTTCAGGATCCTGCAAAAGATGGCTTTCAAACAAGTGAGGTTGCTACCTGGCTAACATGTCACTTAAAACACAGAAGCTCCAAGATTATGGGAGAAAATCTTCTGCCTGGTTTTGTAATGAGTGCTACATGTTCCTTAAGTATAAAACCAGAAGTTTTATATCTAAAAGAGCATGCTCTCCAAATTATTCACCTTTGAAATTCATACACTTAAGCCAATGATTTGCCATGGCTTAAAACATTCATGGAACTCTGCTTTTGGATATAACATTAAGTCAGATTGATCCACCCAAGAAAACCAAATTTATTATTCTATAGTCACATGGGGTTTTTGGTTTTCCCAAAATATATTAGCCGGTTTAATAATGGAGATACCTAGGATTGGCTCTAAATGACTTCTGGCTGTTTCCAAAAATAAAAATCTATCCTCTTCGAGAAAAATATTTGGACCATGGAGGATATTCAAAGCAATGTGCTGTAACATATTTTTAAGCAGCCTAAATGACAGTGTAAAGATTACTGCCTCAGTTCAGTGAATAAACATGCATATGTCAGTGTGTGTGTTTACATCCACGTTTGCAGATGCAGAAAAAATTACCAGAAAGATACACATTAGTTTTGATAGGGGTCTTCTCTGGGTGCTAAGATTATGGATAATTTATTTTTATATGTTTTCTTATACTTTCTAAACTTGCTGCAGCAAACCTATATAACTTTTGCATTCAGGAAAAAAAAAAAAAGCACAAATAAATATTTTATATTTTTAATGTGCCACAGACCCTGAAGGCAACTTCAAATCAGAAGTTACAACAATGCTTGGCTCAGGAAAGCATCAATGGATTAAATGCACTGCCTTCCATGCTACAACTTTTGAAGGGCACAACCCTCATTTAGATGTACAACTTCTATTATGTTTGTTTTTTCAAAAAAAATCACTCTCCATTAACTTAGGGCCACACTGTATAATGTCATTCCATCTGTGCCAGTGGCAACTAAGCATTGTAATAAAGACCTTCCAGTACGTGCAGTCACTAACCCCCGTGGACAGAGCCCAAGACAGGCCTGCATTGTGCCAAACGCCATTCTGCTACATAGGGTCATGGTCCAGAGCAAGGCCCCAGTGAATTTCCTTTGAAAACTCCCGCACCAACTCAAGAAACCTTTCTAAAGGAGAAGAAGAAAAGGCATGACCCCATCTGAAATGTAATTTCTTGTGTTCTCTATCACAAGATATCCAAGGGTATTGGCAAGAAGCAACAATAGCAGGGGCTGTAATGACAAGGTAATCCCAGGTGTTTCAGGTACTATAAGCAAATAGGAACTTTTCAGGGACCAATTGGCCCCAGGCTCAAATTGCTTTATGATGTCACAATTGATACTTACTAGTAAATGGGATGACAGAGAAGGCGCAGTGAGGTGGGGCTTGATTTTACCACACTGGCAAGAAAGTGGTAAGATTCTTGCAATAAAGAAAATGCACCACTTAGATTCCTGGGATGAATTCTTCAAATTTCCAGCAAATCACTTTTTCTTACAGGAAACACATTTTCTTTCCCTTGATGCCTCACATTTGCCCATTTCATGACATCATCTCCAACGGTCTTCCTGATGGTATTCTGTCTTCATTCTTGGTGTGGAATCACCAAGAATACTCAACAGCATCAACAACAACGCCGTGCATACTGTTGAGGGAAAAAAGGGGGGAATAGAGGAAAGAAAAGGATCATGAGTCGCAGAATGACCTACATACTTTCAGCAAAGTGGAACTTCAGGATGCCTTTCTCCTGTATGCTGTGGCCTAACAGCAGCTCAGGTTGGCTGTACAGTCAGGGGGGCCTAGATGAGGCAGAACAGGAATGACTACCATATCTGTTGACTTCATTATTTTTCATCTTTAATAACTTAACAAAAGCCTGAGATTGCACAGAAAACTAGATGGGCAGGGAGAGTTGGCCAGCAAGAAGGCATATAAGATCCACCTGGCCTCACCATAGCTCTTACACTTTAGATGATAATGTATGCCCTAGAAGGTGATGTGCGGTTTTGCTGTATATAAACTACACCACAATAACCTGACTTCTAAAAAGAGGAGACACAAATGCAGAGTGCGTGGCAATTCTCCTAGAGAATCTGCCCCTCCCCCCATGGAACGAAGCCCTGGTAATAAAGAGGAAGGTACATGAGATCTCCCACTCTGGGCTGAGTGTCACAGAATAATCTAGGAGGGCTCCCTTCCCAGATGGCCCAGATATCATGATACGTCAATGGAGCCTTGAAGCAACTAAATGTCTTCCATAGTAATAAACACTGTCCTACTGTGAAACATCTTTAAACTGCTCTGTACCTCTCAAAAACAGACTCCTGAAAGGTACAACTGTGCATCTGTAATGATGTAAGAGAGAAATACTTTCCTTGCCAAAAAGCTCATCAGTCAATCAACACCTAACCTTTTAGAAAGAATTCATCCAAACTTCACTGGGCTCCCTCTCTATCTAAAAAGAAGGAAAGCTTCATGGGATATGCCTGGTAATAGTTTAGCAGATGGCAGAACTTTAAATATGGAAAACAATCAACCAACCAACCATTTTTGAGCATATGTGCTTTTGAGACACAGGACTGGACTCTGGAGGAGACCAAGTGTAAAAGAGTTTCTGCCTTTGGTAATTTCTGATCATCACTGGGGAGGTCACTTACTTGTTAAAAATGGAGTATTTCAAAAAACATGTTAAACTATTAAAACATATACAAGGTGAAGTACAACAGTTTATAACCATCACGTTCACAAAAATTAGTTCAATCCTTACTATATAGCTATGAAGTTTGTGTTAATCACCCGGTCTTATAATTAGGTAATATAAAACAACAACACAAGTGTCTTTACACAGGATATGAAGACTGACAAATGCATAGTATGGGTAATATATGTCATGGGTCTGGTTTCACAAAGGAAAGGAAACACAAGACTAAAGCTTTATGAATGTAAGACACTTGAGTGTAAGAAAAGAGAAATAAGGACATTTAAAGTAGAAAGAATGGTATGAGCCTAGGCATGCCTGCATAATGACTGCCAGAGAATCAATCACTGAGCTACAGAATACCTTGGCCCTCATCAGAATGCAAGGTTTAGGGCCACTTAAATCCCATACAATGACCCAGAATGAATGCCTGTTCCAATATGGGTGGGAGAAGAACCCTAGGGCGGAGTTTCTCGGCAAAACAACTCTCTAATCTTATCTAGAAATATGAAAATCCCATACAATATAGCATAGAAAAATTATCAAAAAGAGGGGGGAGTCCATTCAGGCTGCTATAACAGAATACCATAGCCTGGATGGCTTACACAATATTCCTCATATTTATTTTTCAAATGTTTATTTCTTAGTTCTGGAGACTAGGAAGTCCAAGATCAAGGTGCCAGCAGATCTGGTGTCTGGTGAGGCCCTGATTCCTGATTTTACATGGTTATCTTCCCTTTGTATCCTCACAGGGCCAAAAGAGATGGAGAGTCAGAGATAGCTTTCCTGTCTTTTTGTGAGGGTCCTAATCCCATTCATGCGGGCTCTACCCTCATGAACTAATCACTTCCCAAAGGCCCTACCTCCAAATACCATCACACTGGGCGTTAGGATTTCAATATATGAATTTAGGTGGGGGGGGGGGACACACATTCAGCCTGAGGCAAGTGGATATCAAAAGGGGTTGTACTGTGATGTTTGGAGAGAGACTACTAGGTGTCAGTGTCCTGAGTCATTTCTACACATCCAGCATCATTGGCTAGGCTAATCACTTTTAACTATCCCTTTCTTATTCCACCTGCTAAGGAAAAGAAAAAGAAAAAGAAATTCTAAGGTCATATGGATATTGCATGGTTTAATTATCATTCAATCCTCCAAAAATCTCTCATGGAAAATGAAGGGCACCTGGGTGGCTTAGTTGGTTAAGCCTCTGACTCTTGGTTTCAGCTCAGGTCATGGTCTCAGGGTCCTGAGATCAAGCCCCGAGTCGGGCTCCGCACTCAGTGCAGAGTCTGCTTGTCCCTCTCCCTCTGTGCCTCCTCCCCACCCCCGAATAAATAAAATCTTTTTTAAAAAGAAAGAAAAACTACTATAGTATAAAATGCTGTCATTACCAAAATCTAGAATATTCTTGGGTTCCTATGGTAAAGAATTTATAGCCTCTTCTGACTCTTTTCAAACAGGTGGGTAGACCCAGTTGTCAAGCAAAGAAAAAAATGGCTTAAAATAAATTGTAATATTTTACTGTAATAGATCAGTCACTGAATTCAAGCTTTTTCTAAACTGCATTAACCACAACGCGAGACAGTGTCCCCATCTGACACCAAATTCTAAGCCAGTTGCTTCAGAGCTGTATGCTGTTCCCTTCTCCATGGTCTGACCTAATGGCCAGGCATTTATGAGTGTTTTTTTCTGTAACCAAACAGTGCTTACTCTGTATTATGTGCTGCTTGGGCTGCACCACAAAGGCAGCCTGAAAATGCCTCAGCAGCATGACTTTTTGCTTTTCCCTGGAGAAGTTAAGCCTTAAGCAAGCGTCTTATCCACATGTATCTTTCCCCTCTAGATTGGGTCTTATCACCAGCTCAGTCACCCTCTTAACCCACTTTTGAGAAATGAAGATTGGAGGCCAGAAGGTATGATTGAGTAGCATCCTCCCAGACTCCTGTACAAGCACATTTTATTCTGCAGTCACATTTTCTGAGAGGTTGAACAAGTAGATGTTCCAAACTGAGTGATCCCATTATGGAAACTTCAAAGGAATAAAATGAACATCATGCTCCTTATTTGGGAGAATATTCCAAAGTTCAAACTATTATTCCATCTGGAAGACTAGATAGGACTTGTCAGTACCATTCGCATGCATGTGAACAGTCTTAAAAGAATGGCAGCACTATGACTGATGGCCTCTACTTATGATCCTGTCTACTACAATATAAGCTTCTTCCTTCCAGGAGAGATAGTACTTTACTACAGGTAATACACACCACATAATTCCAAGTAACTCCATTGCCCAGCCTCCTCCCCTTCAGAGATCACCACAAGAGCCCTCGGAGCAAAATGGATCCCACTACCTTCTGAACCAGAGGACCACTAGGCTGCTTTTACATCACCTATATGGGAGTCCTCTTATTCTGGAAAGTTTGAGATTTACAGAAAGCAACACTGGACTAGAAATGAAGATCCTCATCCCTAAGAAAATGAGTTCTAGTGACCTACTTCAGTGGGAGGAATGGTGAGGATTAAATGCTTAACATTTATCGAGCACCTGCAGTGATCTATGTCCTGCTCAGAACATAGCAGAGGAGGCATAACTTCTCTTTCAATCAGGTTAATGAGGAATTGATTTTTGAAGCTTTTTAAAAATACAGAGTACGATAGCAATGTTAAACACCAATCATATTGGGAGTGGTGCTCACCTAGCTGACTGCCTGATATGGAAGGGAAAATGTGGGCAATCAATAGCAGATCTATAACTCTTTCTCAGGGTGGTCTTAGAGTGCTTTCACCCTCAGCAGCAAATGCAAAAATGCAGCCTCTTTGCTCTAAACTGTGCTGGGAATCAAAAGGGGACTCAACTTCTCCCTGTAAGTAAACAAGTGCCCTTTGTGATCAAAAGATGGGGCACAAACAAAATCTAGAAGGGAGACGTAGGCCAGGAACAACCAAAAGGCTGTTACAGCCGTTTGCAAAATGTAGGTCATGGTTTCTCAAGACAACTGAGCCACCTGGTGTTGGAAAGTTAACAGCTAAATCTCCTTTCTTGCTGCCTTCCTTGGAGGGCAAATAAAGCTTTGCCCAAATGGCCTTAGGACAGTGTTAGCCAACATCACCTATGGAGAAGGTGAACTCAGCATGAAGCTTCTTGACTACAAACGTTCCCAACACTGGTCTGGGAACACTCAGAAGCATATCCTGCATTGGTGAGATTTGGATTGTGCAGATAAATTTAAATCTACTGAGGTCTGGGTAAGACATTCACACTGGCAACAAAAACAAAAATAATGGTAGCTACTATTTATTGAATATTTAGCATGTGCCACACCCTGTGTCCAAAAGACACCTGAACTATAATATCTCATTTAATCCTCACATCAACCCCATGGACTAGGTATTATCATCACCATTATAATAGAGAGATGAGAAACCAAAGGTCAGGGAGGAGTTGCCCAGCTGATAAATGGTAGCATTGGAATTCTATCCCAGAGTGTCAGATTACAGGTCCTGTCTCCTTAATCACCCTACTAACTGCCTTCTAACAATTACAGCTGGCATCTATAAACACCTTGCTACACACCATGCTTAATGATGGGCAGATTACGTAGTCAACTCATAATATAGGCAGCTGAGGTGAGTAATTTAGCAACTCTTTAATCTACTGAGGACTGACCTCATATACTACACCAAGATGTTTCCTAAGTGGGAAGGAAACAAAGGTCACTGCCAGAAGGTCATTAATCTTCCAGCTGACCCAGAAGTAAATTCTGAAATGGCATCAGGATGGGCTTCCCTACTGGGACAGTAATTCAGCTAGAACACGTGGAAATATATAAATAAAGATATCTGTCTGCATTCATTAAAAAATCTAAATTATAGAACATTTTTTTAAGAAATTCAATCTTTTCCTCTAGAAAAAAATACATAACTAGACCTAAGGTAACAATGTATTGCCAAGCAAAAATCCTGAATAGCTGAGAAAAATTCTATTTGTCATTCCTTTCACTTTTCACAAATTAGAAGTGCTTCTATAGTGCCTGTAAATAGTTTATTCTCTTAAGAAGATGAAAGAGTCCCTCTGAAATCCAACTTCTGCCTGACTTATGACAAATTCCAAATTAGTGGTCCCCAGTAGGATTTATATTAATGAACATACATTTTTTCTCATATTGACTTTTTAAAATAACTCTTTCCCAAGGAATGCAAATGGTTTTAGTCCATCCTCTTCATGTTCCTCCCATCCACTGTGGTGAATCATGCTTCCCCCTCATCCTTCATGAGTGAAGTCTAGAACTCCTTAGTCTAACTGTTCATGTCTTTGTGTACAAATTAATGGTTAATGTTATTAACAATTGTATTTTAGTAATAATGTCACATTTAATGATACTAGAAGTTAATCAAGGAGGAACTCTAGTACCCAGCAAGAAAGGAAGAAAACAAGGAATGAAAGGACGATTTGTCCATTCATCTATCTGTTTTTAAGTTTAGAAGAAACAAAGAAGTAGACCATGACACATGCCAGAACTGTTAGCTCTTCCTCTATTCTAGTCTCTGTTGCCTCCTCACCACAAAATCCCAATTTTGTTCAGGCTACAATACACTCAGCTAAAAACATTAACCTTCCCAGACTTCTTCATAGCTAGTAGTCATATGACCCAGTTCTGGCCAACAAAACAAACAAAAGTCCATGGGGGATTTCTGAGAAAAACTTCTATTTTCCTGCTACCAGCACTTTCTCTTCTTTCCTCCTCCCTCTTCTTTCTGCCAAGGGTATGAGCAACCATCTCAAAACCATGAAGATGAAAGTCACATGTCATGAATGACAAAATAAGAGAACAGAAGAAGCCATGGTGTTCAGTGGCACCTATGAGCATCTGCGCTGTGAACACCCCTCCACTCTGCCACCTGTGGGCTTCTCTTGTGTGAAAAAATTTTCATTTAATCCATTATAATCAGGATTTCTATTATCCTCTACCAAAGAGATTCTTTTAAAAGATTCATTGTATTTGGGAAGCACCCAACAAAAAGATAACCAAGACTTAGGGTACACAGTTGAATGGGCCTATAGAGGTCATCTAATGAAACAATTTTTTAATCAAATAAAGAAACGAAAGAGCAAATTAGAGAAGATGGGCGCAGGTCACAAAGCTAGTGTCAGTCCCCTCAGCCCAATGTTGCCTCTATGATTCCATGTTGCTTGCCCTAAAGAGATATAAATTAGAACTAGAAAGAGAAACATTTCTTAGATAGCCAGGTAACAGCAACGTTGCAAGTGAATAAGCTGAACTCAGTATTTGAACAGAGATATATTCCAAAACTGTTAAAATAGTCCTTGTAAGAGAAGCACAAGAAGAAGGAGGAGGGGGAAAAGGGAGAGTGGAAGGGAAGGAGAAGGAAAAGGAAGAGAAAAAGAAGGAGAAGAGAAACAAGAAAGAAAGAAAGGCTCATGGACCTCAATAACCAGAAGTTGGAAACTATTAAATTTTTTTTTTTAGCAATCTCCCCAGAGTAAGCTGGAAATAGCAATGTTGGTTTTATTCTTCTTTAAAAGAAGATGGAAAATTGCCCTCTTCTTATTTGAGAAAAAATATTCAAAAGACAGTTCATTGTCTGTGCAGTCTGTATCGTCTCTGTACAGAGTCTTCGCTATCTCTAGAGGTTTAGAGCATGGACTCTGGAGCCAGACTGCCTAGGTTCAAATCCCAGTTCCACCACTTAGCAGATGCGTGAACTTAGGTAAGTGATATAACCTTCCTGGACTTCTGTTTCCATCTACAAAATAAACTACTTACTAGGAAGTTTGTTGTGGACATTAAATGAGCTAATAATACGTAAAGTCCTTAGAAGCATGTGCGTGTAGAGGCTCCTGGGTGGCTCAGATGGTTAAGTGTCTGCCTTCGGCTCTGGTCATGATCCCAGGGTCCTGGGATCAAGCCGAGCCCCACATTGGGCTCCTCGCTCAGGGGAGCCTGCTTCTCCTTCTTCCTCTGCCCCTCCCCCTGCCCCAGCCCTCCCTCTCTCTTTTTCTTTGTGTCAAAAAAAAAAAAATTTTTAAAAAAAAAAAAAAAAGATGTGCGTGTATATACACATACATATATCTACACACACACACACACACACACACACACATATGGTTATCATTACTGTGATAGCCATGGTCACATGAAATAGAAGATGAAGGCATTCAAAGAAAGAAAACTCAAGTTCCCAGGGATTTTTTTTTAGCAAACTGAGAAGAAAAGCACCCATATAAATGACTTCCTAATTTGAAGGACCCAACCAAATATTTGTTGAATGAATGAATGAATGCCATCAGTTGAAGGGAGCTGCAAGCATTTTTGATGCCTAACAGGCCTAAAGTCCCAAAGAATCTTACAAATCTCAGGAAGGGTATCTAAGGGCAATGCAGAAAACACAAACTTTAGTCAATTGTGGAAATATGGCTAGGATTAGTTAAGCCATAATTTACAATTAATAAACAGCAAGGAAATATATAATTGTACTTCAGGCATGTATTTCTTTTATAATCTGCTAGAAAAATAGGGTGTTTAACTTCATCTGTTTTAATGATAAAATTATATTTTTTTTCTGTTTAAAAGACAGAATGGCTACAAATCTGAAATGGGAGCCTTAGCAACCCCAGTTAAATGCCAGGGCATATGCAGCACCTGGGGCTCAGAACACAGTCCTGGCATCTACTGCCACTTGGTGGACACTCCCCACAACCTCTACATCCACAAGGACAATAACTGCTGTGGACTGAGAACCAGAACCCCAAGCTCTGGGTATTGCGGTATGATCCTGGGCAGGTCACATAACCTGCTTGGGCCTGTTTTCTAACAAGAAAAATTCAAGTCTTGGATTAGATCACTACCAAAGTTTTTTGGTAAGTCCAGTCATTCCAAGAAATCTCTTGTAGGAATACAGCTAAAAGCTAAAAGATATAAATGGTGATAAATGCCACAGATATCAGGCCAAGAAAGATCAATAAGAATTTTTTCAAGGTTTGACAAACTTGGACTGTTTTACCTATTTTCGAGGTACCTATCCTTACTCACCTGTACAGCTTCCACAGTGATTATCACATTACTCTTGTAGAAGGAGCATCTTTTGCACTTCAAATACCTAAGTTATTGAAACGACCAGGTATGGGGTCAGGTGACACAACATCTCTGAGACCATACTCCCACGAAGGAAAAACAGGGGTGCAGTGGGGGGAGGGGGTGATTAGGAGAACTTGCAAGATGGAAACTAAAAACACACTCAAAACTTCTATCAGAGAAATCATACTGAATGCCATGTCAATTCTGGAGGCAAGGGCAGAATTTTGAGGCAAAGGTTGAGTTGCAATAGGGGACATCTGTTGTTGTCCTAGGGTCTGTTCCCATTTTGCCTTTCCTGACATCATCCTGAATTTTCCAGGCAAGCAGTTTAGCCGAGATTGACTCCACCCACAGCAAGAGGAACTAAGTCCTGACTGGCCTAAACCATCCTATATATCTCCTCTCCTGGCCAGAGCATTGAAGGAAGACACATGTTACTGGCTGAAGGTTGGTGTCCCTCCAAAATTCATATGTTGAAATCTAATCCCCATCTTATGGCATTAGGAAGTGGGCCTTTGGGAGGTAATTAAGTCATGAACCCTCATGAATGGGATTGGTGCCTCATAAGAGAGGTGAGAGAGTTAAATTACAGTCTTCCCACCATGTGAGGATACTACCTGGAAGAAGACCTTCACTAAAACCTAACCATGCTGGCACCCTGATATCACACTTACAGCCTCCAGAACTGTGAGAGATTTCTGTTGCTTGTAAGTCACTCAGCCTATGGTACTTTGTTATAATAGCCTCAACTGACCAAGACAGCACATGATCAAAATCAGGCCAATCAGAGCCGGTAAGACTCAATTTTTGGTTGAGCCCTCAAGGAAAATTTCTCTTTCTCGTGGATCTGAATGAGGAAACTGCCATGGCAGATGTTCACAATCATCTTTAGACACTTGAGGAGAGCCTGCTTGACAAGAGAGCCTATGTCAAGGAATGGGGAGAGAAGCCAAGTTCTGGTCACTTCATTTGAATTCTAATTCAAGTCTTGCCCAAATCATTTAGTTACAAAGCAAATAGATTCCCCCTTTCAGCTTTAGCCAATTTGAGTTGAATTTTCCATTATTTGCAAGCAAAGACTTCCTAACTGAAACATTTATTGACTGTTGAAATGGGGGTGTTAGGTGCATACTAGAACCAGTCATGATTCAAGAGAAAAAAATACCTAAAGTAAATGAGTTAGCAGAAAAGAATTAGCAGAGCAGGCTGGTGGGAAAAGGTCTGGGAGAATTCCACTAGAAGCGCTGGTTCAGGTCTACATTTAAAAGATAAGGCATGCACCTTCCTACTGGTGTCATAGAATGTCTTACATGGAAGAAGTAAAGGCAGGAGACTTCAGGACTCTATCTGTCAAAACATGGAGGAACTCCACTAAGTCACATCACGACCATTCTGCTAAGAGAAAGTAAAAAGGAAGGCAGGGCTTGAGAAGTGAAAATCATAAACCAGTGTCCAAAGGGCCTGGAAAAGCCTAATATGACTTAAAGCATCATCAGTAACTATACTGTCCAGCCAGATAGAGTAAGAGTCTCTAGGCAGCAGCAATGCATGCAGTCAGACAGACGGTTTGGTGTGGTCCCAAGGGGAGTAATCCATTTGAAGGCAAGACCCAGGCAGGGTGAGAAGCACAGGGAAAAAGGCCCCACCTCTTGGGGCAGAAGTTGAGATGAGAACTAAGCAGGAGAGCCCTCTCCTTTCGTCTCAAATGTCATTTCTTCTTTCGTACTCCCATCCCCAATGCTTCAATAACTTTGTGATTCAATACTGTACTTTATAAAGAACTAGGCAGAAACTCTGGAATATTCATGAATACAAGTTCAATCGGGGAGATGACTTGCATCTCTTTATTCACTGCTCTAGCCTCAGCATCTAACACAGTGCCTAACACATAAAAGGTATTCAATAAGTACTTGTTGAATGAATAAGTGTCCTTGGCACGCTATTCATTCCCACCCAGGCGCCCCTAGGAAGTTTATTATGGACTAAATTGTGTTCCCCCCAAATCTACATGCTGAAGCCCCAACCCCCAATGTGACTCTATTTGGAGATAGGGCCTTTAAGGAGGTAATTAAGGTTAAATGAGGTCATATGGGTGGGGCCCTGATCCCACAGGACTGGGGTCCTTATAAGAAGAGGGAGAGAGGGACGCCTGGGTGGCTCAGCCAGTTAAGCGTCTGCCTTCAGCTCAGAGCATGATCCCAGGATCCTGGGATCGAGTCCCACATTGGGCTCCCTGCTCAGCAGGGAGTCTGTTTCTCCCTCTGCCTGCTGCTCCCCCCTGCTTGTTATCTTTATATCTCCCTCACCCCCTGACAAATAAACAAAATCTTAAAAAAAGAAAAAGAAGAGGGAGAGAGACCCCAGGGATGCTCACACACAAAGGAAAGACCACATGAAGACAGAGAGAAGGTGGCTATGTACAAGCCAATGAAAGAAGCCTCAGGAGAAACCAAACCTACTGATACCTCAATCTTGGACCTCCAGCCTCCAGAACTGTAGGAGAGAAACTTCCATTTTTAAGGGGGCCTGCATGGCTCAGTCAGTCAAGCATCTGACTCTTTATTTTCAGGTCTCAGGGTCATGGGATTGGGCTCCACGCTCTACATGGACACTGCTTGGGATCCTCTCCCTTTCCCTCCGCTCCTCCCCTCGCTCATGCACACTCGCACTTTCTCTCTCTAACAAATAAATAAATAAAATCTTTTTTTTTAATTTCCATTTTTAAAGCCACCCCATCTGTGGTATTTTGTTATGGTAGCTGGAGCTGACTAATACACAGACTCCGGCATGAGGTAATGTGTAGATCCAGGCCTCAGAGCTAGACGTCCCCAGTTGGAATCCTGACTTAACACCTATTAACTTACTTGCTTCTATGACTCCTTCACCATGACGCTCTACTGCCCACCAGAGAAATGGCAATGACTTTAATGAATGTAAATTTACATTAAAATTATATTAACTCTACATATCATCCAGTGGAAAATGAAGGCAAAATATCCCCAGCCTAAAAAGAAGTCAATCTGTCAGTGAGTGGTTCTGTTTGACAGTAATGGGGATGGGTGGGAAGGAAACATGGTTTAGTGCTAGGGTTCAGTGGGGAAACAGACGTGCCCCTGAAGGTTTGACTCTAGACACTTGGCACCTACCTAAAATATGTTAGAGCCTCCCCCACTGACTAAAGCCACCCTCATGGGTTCCACTGGGCTACAGAATCATAGGTTAGCCCCAGGAGAAACAAAGGAGTTTCTATTTCATCCAAACCCTTATGTTCATAAGTGCGGAGACAGAGACCCAAAATGGCCAAGTGACTTGTGGAAGTTCACACAGTTGGTTGGGACCCTGTTGCGGAACTGGCCAACTATAGCTTTAGTGGATCAATTCTTTTTTAATCTCCCAGAAAATCTATATATTCTAGCAGGACAGCATCGGACAACGCTTTAGCCTCAGACAAGGCTGGAGTTCAGGCTGATCTAATGACCAAGAGAGCTCAAAGGAAATCTCCTGGAGCTGCTTCTTGCCATTATTTTAATCCTTTTTTTCAAGGACACAAGCCCACAAGTCGGTCAGGCAGGTGGGAGCAAATTCCTCCAGAGCAATTCAGCCACTGGAAGGGATGGGGCACTGTGTTCTCAGTAGATTTTTTTTTTTTTTTTTTAAGAATCACTCATCTCCTTCCACATTTTGCAATAGGACCACTTTGTGACACAAATTTTTTTCCCATTCACATTCAGCCGCCTGTACTTCATTACTTTCTACAGATGCTTCCAGACTTCAGATCATGCCAGCTCTTTGTCACTGACACACTCCCGCCGTTGAGCTGAAGGTAGCAGGAGGAGGGAGGTAGCACTTTTCCCTTGAATGGCTGAGGAACTCCCTCGCCCCACATCCAATCAGCCACCAAAGTCTGTCATTTATTCCTTCCCAATGTCTCTCACATCTGTTCCTCCCTCTCCACTCCCACTGGCACTACCTTAGTTCAGGACTCGATTGCCTCCTGCCTGGGCTGCTGGTACAACAGCCTCCTGTTTTTCCTACCTCTGGATTCTCCCTCTCCACCCACCTAGGATACCACCATTCAAGCAAACTTCCTGCTGCTTTATTCACTCCTCTGCACAAAAATCTCTCAGGGCTCCCCATTGCCCATGGAATGAAATCCAGCCTAAGCTCAGAATTTAAACCCTGCGTGCTGGTCCAGTCTACCCTCCTAACTAGATCTCGCACTCCAGCCCTGTGCTCTAACCAACAGATTTACCCAAGTATTGCAAAGATGTTATGCATCATTTCCTTCCTATTATTTCTCTGGTCTTGTAGAACTTCCTGACAGTCTTCCACCAAAGCCCTGTTGATTTCTCTGAGATTCAGCTCTTCATTTGGTCAACCTTTCCTCATTCAACAAGGCATTACTGAGCAGCACAGTGGCTCTCCCAAGGCACTAGGGAGGCAATGGGTGAACAAGGCAGATGTGATAATTCCTTACAGGCATTCACAGGCTAGCAGGAGAGATAAATAACTAAAGTAATATTCACAAATGTGATAAGGGCTAGGAGAGTTCTCCAAGAATTGGGGGAAGATTATTAGGGTACCCCTTTGGACTTGGAAGTCAGGGAAGCCATCTTTGGAGCAGTGAAATCTGAGCTGAGAGCTGAAGAATGAATTGGCCTGTACCAATTAAGATGGGGTGTTATGAAGGCTCCATCGAAGTAGGAGTGGTATCAAGGAAAATAGGTCTTCTCTCCTAAGAAATTAGAGTACAGAAAGACAAAGCAGAAGCCACCCCCCAAAATGAAAATGACACACACTCAGAGTACTCATTTACCTTCCCTTCTGCAAGGATAAGAAAACTTGTAACATGAAAATGGTCTGCTTGCCCATCACAGATCTGGCTAAGCCAATGGATGGTGCAGTCATTGGGTAAGTATCTAGAGCCAACCAATTAGTAGTGACCATGAGGACAACACCCCCTTGGCAGCCCTCCTGCTGATTCTCCCAAACCAGCTGGGAATCCTGAGAGATTCCCAAAGCTCCTGAGCATGTTTCCTAGGCTGTCCCACCCTTTGCATACCTCTGTATGTTATATATGCACTCTCACTAATTCTTCTGTTACGCTCTCTCCCGCTCTCTCCCCCCTCCCTCCCCCCCTTTCTTTCTCTTTCTCTCTCTCTCACATGCACGCGCAAGTGCGCGCGCGCACGCACACACACGAGACATCTGTGTGAGTGTAGAGGTAAGGAGCTAGAAGTGTGCGTGCTAGTGGGTACTGGAGGATACAAAGATGCTTAAGTTATCCTCTGTTAACCTCCAACCCCTCCCTCATTTTCTGCCCCTACCTCCTAACCACAGACCTTCCTGGACTTACGGCTATCATGCAAGTAAAGCCAAATGTCACCTGAATTTGACCAACCTTTGAAACATCTGATTCTTTAGGAAGAGCCCAGTTGGCCTCTGCTTCCCCACCCTTCCCACGATTATGCCAGTTTTAACTGGACTCCATACCCTCTTCTCCACTGCCACACCAAATTGTATGCCCAGAAACAGAAGTGAAAACCACAGGAGTTCCCTGGAACAGGTCACTGTGCTTTTGGTTGCTTTTGAAGAGGCTGGGAATGAGAAGGGATCGAGGGCACACAGGGTCATCAGCCCTCTCATAAAACATACATGATGAGGAAAGGGGTGGGAAGAGATCTCCAGGCAAAGGAGACAGATTTGGGAGGGCCCTCAGGGGAAAGATCTTAGCATCTCTAAAGAACCATGTTCTTCAAAGTTTGGCTGGAACATAATTAGTGAGGGGGACAAAGAATTCAGGGGGATTGGGAAGTCTGGCAGGGGCCAGGTGACCAAGGCCAACATTCTAAGTGTGATGGAAAGCCACAAAATGTGTTGGGTTTTAAGTCCAACATAGTACCCTCTTCCAACTGGGACCTTCCATACTCATCCCAAACCCTATTCATTTGGCCTCTTGCCATAAGCAGCATGGTGATGGCTTTTCTACTGGTATCTACTGATTCCATATTCCATGTTCTAGGTGCCAGAGTTTACTTTGGCACCTGCAGGCCCCCATGAGCTGTGGTGGGCAGAAACCGCTTAATCTAACTCCATCGTTTGACCAGCCAGCTTACCTGGGCTTCTGCTCTGGCTCTTCCTTTCCACTCTAGTTCACCCGCTGGGATGGAAGCCCAATCCTAAAGTCCAGGAATATCTGACCATGACTCATGGTCTATTGCCCCATGACTATTAGTACTAGCTGCTCCCAACACTAAGAACTATTCTTGCCAGGATATCCCTGCCCCCATCTCAGTTCAGCTTCCTATATTCTCACACTGGCCATCATCAGACGTTGAGCCACATGTTCTTAAACTGGTTCATGAACCATCCATATCAGAATCACCAGAGATGCTTATTACATGCAGACCCCCATGTTGGTCCTATCCCAAACTCTTTCAAGGTGGAATCTAGTCATCTGTATTTTTAACTAATTTCCCAGATAGTATTTATGGACATTAAAGTTTGAGAGGGAATTTTCTAAACCTTGGAAGTTTGACAATTTAAGTAATGGTTATACCCCTTTACCAAGCCAACCTTGGATTCCTTTTTTTCTCTCTGCCAAAAACTCCCAGAATACTGGGGAATCCAGACCATGGAACCCACAACAGTCCCAAACACTGTAGCTTGAACATGATTGATACTTTACAAATATGTTCCAAATCATTGTAACTTGCCTGAATCTAGACTAGTAGCCTGTTGGGGGACACTCTAAGCATGTTTGCTTCTGTGTGCCATTCTGTGTGGGTGAGGGACATCATTCCAGCAGAGTTAGTACATAAAATCAGGTGGCAACCTGGATTTTCACACTAGCCACACATCTCTTCCACCAACACAAGCAGCATCCTGAAACTCAACTGATAACTTGGTCATTGGTTCCTGCAAAGCACTTCTGTTATGACCAGTCATGGAATACCTGCACACCCAATGGAGAGTGGGACACTGATATCCTCTTCACATAAAGCACAGTGTAGAGTCATTATTATTATTTTTCTTGGGATAAAATTAGCTTGATTTTTCCCAAATATGTTTATATCCAGGCTAGTAAGAACAACAAAATTGGCTGCTTAATTAAGTCCTCTGATGAACACTGTTACCTATAATAACTCTCATTACTGCCTACAGCACAGGGACACTGGAGAGCATCTCAGTACAGATGTACCTTATTTTATTGCACTTTGCAGACAGAGCAGGCTTTATTTTGTTTTACAAATTGAAGGTTTGTGGCAACCCTGCATCAAACAAGTCTATTAGTGCCATTTTTCCAGCAGCTTGCTCACCTCGTGTCTCTCTGTCACGTTTTGGTTATTCTCACAATATTTCAAACTTTTTCATTATTATTATATTTGTTATAATGATCTGTGATCAGTGATCTTTTTATTTGAAGATTTTTTTATTTTAGAGAAAGAGTGTGTGCAAGCAGGGGGAGGGGAAGAAGAAGAGGGAGAGAGAGAATCCTCAAGCAGACTCCCCACTGAGTGCAGAGCCCGACACGGGGCTTGATCCCATGACCCTGAGATCATGACCTGAGCCGAAATCAAGAATCGGCCCCCTAACCCACTGAGCCACCTAGGCACCCCTGTGATCACACAGCTGATCTTTGATGTTACTATTAGAATTATTTTGTAGGGTCATGAACCATGAACCATGCCCATGACTGTTCTACCAACAAGCCATTCCCCTGTCTTTCTCTCTCCCTCTCCTTAGGCTTCCCTTTCCTTGAGACAAAACAATATTGAAGTTAGGCCAACTAGTAACCCTACAATAGTCTCTAAGTGTTCAAGTGAAAGGAACAGTCACACGTCTCCCATTAAATCAAAAGCTAGAAATGATTAAGTTTAGTGAGGAAGGCATGTTGAAAGCCAAAAGCTAGGCCTCTTGCTCCAAACAGTAAGACAAGCTGTGAATGCAAAGGAGAAGTTCTTGAAGGAAAAGAAAAGTGCTACTCCAGTGATCATGTGGATGATAAGAAAGCAAAACAGCCTTACTGCTGATGTGGAGAAACTTCTAGTGGTCTGGATAGAAGATCAACCTAGCCACAACATTTCCTTAAGCCAAAGCCTAGTCCAGAGCAAGGCCCTAATTCTCCTCAATTTTTTGAAGACTGAGAGGTGAGGGAAGTATAGAAGAAAAGTCTGAAGCTAGCAGGGGTTGGTTCATAATGTTTAAGGAAAGAAGCCATCTCCATGACATAAAAGTACAAGGTGAAGCAGCAAGTTATCCAGCTAAAATAATTAATAAAGGTGGCTACACTTAATGGATTTTCAATGTAGACAAAACATCCTTCTATTAGAAGATGCCATCTGGGACTTTCATAGCTTAAGAGGAGAAGTCAGTGCCTGGTTTCAAAGCTTCAAAGGATAGGCTGACTCTCTTGTTAGGGCCTAACACAGCTGGTGACTTCGAGCTGAAGCCAGTGCTCATTTACCGTTACAAAAATCCTAGGGCCCTTAAGAATGATGCTTAATCTATTCTGCCTTTGATCTCTAAATGGAACAAAGTCTGGATGACATTACATCGGTTTACAACATGGTTTACTGAATATTTAAGCCCACTGTTGAGAGCTAAAAAGACTCCTTTCAAAATATTATTGTTCATTGACAATGTATCTGGTCACCCAAGACTCTGATGCAGATGTACAATGAGATTAACATTGTTTTAATGCCTGTTAACACAACATTCATTGTGAAGCTCCTGGATCAAGGAGTAATTCCAACTTTCAAGTCTTATTATTGAAGAAATACTTTTGTAAAGCCATAGGTGCCACAGATAGTGAGTCCTCTCATGGATTTGGGCAGAGTAAATTGAAAACCCTCTGAAAAGGATTCCCATTCTATATGGTATTAAAAACATTTGTGATTCATGGGAAGAGACCAAAATATCAGCATTAACAGGAGTTTGGAAGAAGTTGATTCCAGCCCTCATGGATGACTTTGAGGGGTTCAAGACATCAGTGGAGCACATAACTGCAGATGTGGTAGAAAAACAAGAGGACTAGAATGAGAAGTAGAGCCTGAAGATGGGACTGAATTGCTGTAATCTCATGATAAAACTTTAATGGATGGAGTTGCTTCTTATGGGTGAGCAAAGAAAGTGGTTTCTTGAGATGGCATCTACTCCCGGTGAAGATGTGAAGATGAAGTGACAACAACAAAGCATTTAGAAAATTTCATAAACTTAGTTAATAAGGCAGCGGCAGGGTGCGAGAGGATTGACTCCAATGTTGAAAGAAGTTCTGTGGGTAAAATGCTATCAAACAGCATCACATGCTACAGAGAATTTGTTCATGAAAGGAAGAGTCCATTGATGATGTGGCAAACTTCACTGTTGCCTTATTTTAAGAAATTGCCACAGCCACCCAACCAAGTAGCCACCACTCTGATCAGCCAGCAGCTGTCAACATCGAGGCAAGACCCTCCACCAACAAAGAGATTACAACTCACTGAAAGCTCTGACAATGGTTAACATTTTTAACAAAGTATTTTGATTGAAGTATGTACATGGTTTTTTTTAGACATAATGCTATTCCACCCTTAACAGATCACAATACAGTGTAAACATAACTTTTATATGCATTGGGAAACCAAAAATTTCATTTGACTCTCTTTATTGTGGTGGTCTGGAACCAAACCCACAATACTTCTGAGGTATGCCTGTATGGAAAAGCAGAAGCAAAAGGTAGAAAGGGTGTGGCTTTGACAGACAGACCCCAGTTTAATCCCAATGCCAGAACTCATTACTTGAATGACCTTGAATAAGATCTCTGATCTCAGCTGCTAACCCCTAGAACTTCCATTTCCTCATCTGTAAAGTGGAAATATAGTTCCAAATTTGACATGGATACAGTAGCCCATAGCCCTTCCCTCCCTTCCCGGTGATTCAAATAAGGGCCAGGAAGAAGGTGCCATTGCGACCCAATGTTGCGTCTGTTTGCACCTTAAGGTTATGAAATTGGCATCTGTCCCAGGTCCCTCCACAGTCCCTGAGACTCCCCACCCTCAGAGACAAATCTGGGGGATGAATTATGAAAAGAACCATAAGCCACCCTGGCTAAGCAGGTGACAATAAACCAGGATTTCCATAGCTCGGATCTCCTGCCTGGGTCAGGACACTCATTAGTCTTAAATCACCAAAAATCAGAGTAGCTTTATACTTTGTACAAGAATAACTTGTGGCAAGAGTAATATTGCATTTCATGTTAAGCTCCACAAGAGCAGGGAACATCCCTGTGTTGTGACTGAACACATCCATGGTAGATGTTGGAGAACCCTGGCCTGAGGCATTACATATCCATCGAGCAGGAGAACTCCTCAGGTCTCTTTCTCCCTGCTGCTTCCTTCCAGAGGAGGGACTTACCAAATCAGTGAAGGAGGGAGAAGGAATTAAATATGCAGCATTCCACCCACTCTCTTCTTCATTTGCCAAGGGCCCTGACCTCTAGGTAGTTTTTTCTCTGCTTGTCCTTGCAGAAAGTTTACCAGGTTCTGCCCTAGAAAGAAAAACAATAATCGTAACAACCAATGCCTACTGAGCACTTACAATATGCCAGGCACTGATTTAGCCTTTTATAGGCACTAATGTATTTACTCCTTACAACAATACTATATAAGGTATATTACTATTATCATCTCTATTTTACAGATGAGAAAACAAAGACTCAGAGAGATTAAGTAACTTGCCCAAGGTCACACAGCTACCAAGTGGCAGAGCTGGGATTCAAACCCAGGCAGTCTGGTTCTGGTGTCCTTGCTTGGGACCACTACCCTCTACTGCCTCTTATTATACTGCAAACGTGAGGTGTCCATTTGGGGGGGTAACTTCAGTTCAGGGGCATGTTTTTAGAAAAGCACATTGGGGTATATGTTAGGTCACATTCTCATACTCAGCCATGACCTCTTAGAAGAGAGGTAATGAATCTCAACAGCTCTCCATAGCCAGGAGAGACAAAAGGCACCAGGTAAAATAGCACATGAGTGTGCACCCAACGCCATCTGGGAGATCTACCTGGGAGGAGAACCCAGGTACCTGCCAGACACACTCAACCATCAGCCTAATTCATTCATTCCAAACCAGAGCTGGCAGCATCCTATGGAAATAATAGCAGCTGTGAAAAGCACATATGTATGACTTGGGAAGGAAGAAAAATTATCATAGTAATAGCAAACATTTACATATGACCAGAAACTGTTCTAAGGTCTTCATTCATATTAGCTCACTTACTCCACACCACAATCCTATGGAGAAGTACTACTGTTATTCAACTTTATAGATGGAGAAACTGAGAGAAGCTAAGTAACGTCCAAAGTCATGCAGGGATTTGAAGCCAACCAGTATAGCTCCATAGTCCATGCTCTTGACCATTATTCTCCACTGGAAGGAAAAAAATAGAGAAAGGAAGCGAGCTCAGGCTTTGGAGTCAGAACTGAGTTTGAATCCTGATTCTGCCTGCCACTTAGCAACATAATAAGCCAGTTGTGTAGAATCTCAGACTCAGTTTGATTCTATGTAGAAGAGGATAGCTCCCCAGGAGGACAGTGGCAAGGATTAAGTACCAAAACACATGCCCAGTGACCAAGAATCTGGAAGTCAGTCAGCATGGTTTCACCTACTCCTACCATCTCAACACCAGACCCTGTTTTGCGCCCTGGGATGCAAAGTTACCTAGACCTCAACTCTATCCTCAAAGATCTCCCTGCTTTGCAGAGGGACATGGGTGGAGACATGGAAACATTTATAGGCATTAGAAACAGGATTATAACATAACTTGAGACCTTAGGGAGAGAGGCGTGAGCCTAGGGCTACAGAGGACAGAGGAGGGAGTGATTTCTTCTGCCCAGGAGGATCAACCACTGGAGCTTGATCTTGCTAGTTAAATGGGAGTTTGCCAGGTGAGGGAAAGGAGTGAATATTTGCCATCTAACTTAAAAACCTTTTACTGCCACCACTGTCAAGGTCGGCGCCAGCATTTAAATTCTGTCTTCTCTTCCTGTGACATTATGAGGAGATTAAGAATATCTGTTTCACTAACTTCTTTGAAGGACATCACAGGCCACAAGCAAGAGAGCTGACCCCATCCAGAGGGCTGTCTGTCGGTTGCATTTTAAACTGCTATTGTTTTTCTCATAACGCGACAGGGAACCCAAGGGGCTGTTTTATATTCCAAGTACCTAAAGATTACAATCCATTATAGGGGTGTATTTGTTCTTGGAACTGAGATAATACTGGGCATAGCTGCAGAATTAATTGCCCTGAAGCTATAAATCTCCTATTTTATTTCTTGATGAGTTTACAACAACTTGTAAATTCTCTCACACCTATCACCTATCTACTGACACACACACACACACACACACACATACACGTACGCACACACGCATGCACACACACAAACACCTTTGGGGGATGCCTAGTTGGAAAGGTAAGCCAGGGAGTTGATTGTATCAGTGACAAGAACATAATAATGGTAATTACAGAAGTTACAATTCAGTGAGTGCTTCCTGCATGCCAGACTCTATATTAAGTGCCAAACCTACATGATCTTCTTCAGTCCTCCTAGCAACCCCATGAGGTAGGTTATATTGCCCTCTTTTTAGATAAGGTGACAGACTAAGGCTCAGAGTAGCTCAAAGAGGAAAGGTAACTTGCTCAAGACACAGAGCTAGTAAGCAAAGTCAGGACTCAAACCCAAAGCCATGGATAGCAGGTCCACATTTGTAACTACAAGCTATGTCAAGAGAGCCCAGGGACAAGAGATGAGGTCCCTGCTGAGTGCTGATACCAGCTAAAGCGGTTCTCTGCTCAGAACACAAGGACCAAAGCGCTCCCCATCAAAGAATTCTGGGAAATCCATATGTGGATCCCCAGACTTGTGGGTGGAGCTCAGTGCCTCTGGGGCTGGGAAGAGCAGAAACCAGGAGTTTGCAGGGTCAGTGCTTTGAAAACCAAAGAAGTAGGCATCTGTTTCGGTTCCCAGTCCAAGAGGCTGGGTATTGGGTGAGAGGACCAGCATATAGAGTGCTCAGTAAACGATGAATGCAGACGTGCAGGAAGGACGCAATAAAGGAGGAGACTGTCATAATGGAGAGTAAGAGGAAAATAAGGCAAATTAACAAATTTTCAGAAAATAGGAACTCAGGAAGCAGTTGCTACAGCATCGTAATAAATTCTGCCCAATGGCATATTCCTCACCCAGGAGCCCTTGAGACAAATTGACCAAACACAAACCAATACCTACTTTATAACATCTTAAAGGAGCTGCCTGATTCAGGATAAGATCTGCAATGTCCCGCAAATAAGCCTGAGCCCTTTGTGCTCCACATCGCTGACCCAAACCTTATAACAAGATTATACAAGGGCAAAGCCTGAATAATTCACTCATTCAACAAATATTTATACTATAGTACAGGCAGTGCACTGGGAGCTGCAGATGCAGCAATGAATAAAACACTCATAAGGCTTAATGCCTTAGTGGAGAAGACAAATAGGTAAAATATAAAATACGCTACATGGCCATAAGTGGAGAGAAAGTATGAAAGGGGGGCCAAGGAGTGCCAGGTAGGAGATGTGAACAGTGTTTGACTTTCATTAGGAAAGTCAGAGAAGGCCTCACTTGACAATGAGCAAAGACAAGGAGAATGTTGGGGAACAGTGGGGGGGGGGGGGGGGGCAGTATTCAAGCAGAAAAAAATAGCAAGTGCAAAGGCCCTGAGGCATAAACATGTCTGGGGCCATTGAAAACCACCAAGGCTAGGGCTGAGTGAGCAAGAAGTAGATTAGGTCAGAGAGGTCAAGGGTTGAGGAGATCTGAGGCCACTGTGGGAACTTTGGCTTTTATTCCAAGTGAAATGGGGAGCCACTGAAGGTTTCTGGGCAGAGGAGTAACGTAAAGAGATTTATATCTGACCAGCATCATTCTGGCTGAGAACAGACTTGATGGTCTAAGGGAGGCCGGTCAGGAGATTCTTGCAGGAACCCAGGTGAAACAATAAGGGCTGGGACCAGGGTGGTGGCAGTAGAGATTAAGGAGTGGCTGGATCAGGATTGGCCAGAGGACTGGTGGAGTGTGAGGGGAAGAGGGGTCAAAGTTAACTGCAACGTCACCCACACCCAACTCTGAGCTCTAAGCTCAGTTCCTATGGAGTTCTCAAGTCTAAGCCTCCTCAAATAAAATGTGAAGACATCTTATTCTTCACTTTTGTTTGACTTTCTTACAGTATGCCTGGAATGCAGGAGCTGTAGGGGATTACAATATATAGGGGATGAGGAACCACCTTCACATTTAAATCCGTCACATGATGCACTATTCACATGGGATCTCATGTAATCCTCCCTACACCTCAAGGAGGTAAACACCACAATCACCACTTCATAAACGAAGGTTCAGAGAAACGAAGAACTTGTCCAAGGCCACACAGTTAGAACGGGGTGACCTTTGGTCCTAGAGCCCAGACCTCCTAACTGCGAATCTCATGAGCTTTCTATTACTTCAATGGTTTTGATTTTGTCTGTTCATTCAACAAATATTTATTAAGCATCTCTAGGGTAAATACCACAGACTGTGTTTATATCTGGGGCATAGCAGAAAGCCCTGATCCTGGCATTGAAAGGAATTCCTTAGGAGGGGGACAGACCCAGCCCTGCTCCACTGTCCATACTGGGAAGGGCACTCCCCTGTGTGGGGGAAGTGCGGGGGGGGGGGGGGGGGGGGGAGGGAAGGGACCATCTGTCCTGTGTTCTCCCTTCCCCCTTTCCCCTCCTCTCATTCACAGGCAGGCATGCCCTTCTCCCTGAAAAACTGCTAGAATTCAGCTCTAGACACTGGCTTGGAACTGGCATCCTGACCCAGTGCAGAGATGAAGTCACCATAACCCAGGCCCCCAGCTGGGTGTGGCAGAATTGGCCGCAAGCAAAGAAACAATAAAGAAATCTCTAACACGTGCCAAGGGAGGGATTATCATATGGGCTCTTGCTTTTTATGAAATAGGAAAAGTGGATTTTTCTAGTTGACTGCATTTGATCGTTCTTCCTCCATTTGTTTTAAAGTTGAACATCTGATCTGGCAGGGACTCCTCACATTCAGCTGAAAAAAAGATATCTTTTGAGCTCCTCTCCCAGACTCCCATCATAGGGGATGGGGGTGGCAGGGCTTGGAGCATCATTCCACCGCCACCCTCTAACACATCACAGCCCTCGGCATAAATTTGCCTAAAATTCCTTCTAATTTTGTTCATGCTTCCCCACCCAGGGACCTTTTCCTTCTGGGTTTATCAAAATCTCTTTATATTTTCCCCTTGGTCTATTTTTTCTGTTACCTCTGAACTGTCTTATACAGCTAGCCTCTGTCCCTGCTATAAGCCACCTGGAAGCCAAGAGGAAGACATCCCAATAGGACCAGGAAGCCCAGAAATTTTCCCTATCCAAACCCAACATAACACAATTGTTGCCACTGACCTGGGGCTCTCACATCTGAGTCAGGGTCATGGGAGGCTTTGAGGCAGAGAGGTAGCAGCATGGAGCAGGGCAGGGCATCTCACTCTTCAGTATGCACACCAACCACCTGGGATCTTGTTAACATGCAAATTCTGATTTGGTAGGTCTAGAGATTCTGCATCTCTAACAAGCTCCCAGGTGATGCCCATGCTGCTGGTCCACAGACCACACTTTGAGTAGCAAGGATGAATAGAAAGCCCATGGGTTAGGAAACTGTGACTCTACCATTAATTCATAAATCTTGCAAGTGGGCAAGATTAATGTTTCCAGAATGTGGCTTGCAGAATATAAACCCCTTGTGATAATCCCTTTAAAAAAATGATTTTATGGTCAAGGTCATGTAAGTTTGAGAAACACTGCATAGTTTACATGAACACCCTACTTGCTAGCAAAAGCTCTGTAAAACCCTGTTCCAATATTGTTCAATATTGCTTAAACTCTGCTTATCCCAAAGGGATATACTTTCAAGGTCCCATTCCCAGCATGATTTGTAAGTTTTCAACCACAGAAACGGCAGCCATATGCCATCCTTGTGGCAATAATTCTGTTTTTGTCCAGAAAGGGACCTATTTTGGGGGACCTACTATCACTTAGGCATATGTCTGCCTTTTTAGGTTCTTCTCCTCCACTCTCCTTTCCAAGTCAGAAAGAGAGGGGCCACAAGGGTGTTCTCCCCTCAGGTCCAAGATCTGGAGGTAGATCTAACAGCAGGGTCTCAGTATAGAGCGTGGGGCCTCAGGCAGGGGGCCGGGGTGGGGGGTGGATATTCCAGAAAAAGAACCCTGGGACCACAGAAACTTGAAGGAGGCTGTCTGCCACAGGACCGAAGCCTGCCTTTGTACATAGGATGAGTTCAATGAAGGCTGGCTGAAAGTCTGTGGATTCAGGCAGCAAAACCAGGAATTCTGATTAGCCCAGTGAAATTGGGAAAATCCTTTCTCTTTCACAAATCTCTTCCTAATCCTAACTTTGCAAGCTTTCCACACAAACAAGGCTAGAGAGAGAGAGCAGGTAAAACCCAATTTCAGTTTCCCACTTCTACACAAGTCATTTTGTCAAAGTGCTCATAGCCAGGGCTGGGAGGTGGCCCTCACAGTCACAGAGAACCACAGAAACTCTGTCCTTGTGGATTCCCAGGAGCTCAACGGCAAACATACCAATAAAACAGACGTATAATATGCCTTATTTGTATAGCCCACCATTCTGCAAAACACCTTGTAGCTTGAAGCTGTATCATCAGCAGCACTTAATCATGGGGGTACAGGAGGGACAGAGACCAGTTAGCCAACACCCAACAAAATCATTTTAGTTTTCCAAAATGAAATTTTTTAAATGTTCAAGAACAAAATACACTAATGGAATTGATTGTCATATTAAAACTTTCAGTCAGTACTTGTAGCCCAGTGAAATTACAAATTAATAAATGCAATGAAGTGCATAAATTATTCATTTAGTAAGTGACTATCAGGCTCCACTAGGGCTGAGCAGAGCTGAGGTGGCAGAGGGCACAGGGAGTAGCGGCAGATGCAAAGACTGATCAAGCTCTCTGCAAGTCACTGGTCACTGAGATGAAGGTTTGAGGACAAAAGCATCAAGCATCTTCCCACCCACCTTCAACCAAGAAAGCCCAAATACCTGCACCACCTGATTTGTAAACTTAAAAATTTTAGGGTCTTTAACAATAAGTCCCCTCTTATTCAATAATTGACAAAACTGAGGGCAGGGAGATCAAGGAACTTACATATAATCACACAGCCAATTAGTGACAAACTTTGAGCCCAGAAGAATATAGAACTCCCTTCTTGAGTAGAATTCTAGAAAACTGTCTTATTGTCCAGCCCCCTCTTATCCAGTAACCTCCACTGGGCCCCTCGGTCTAGGGGACAGGATTGGGAGCAGGGGGAAGCCAAGCAGGTAGCAGTAGGTACAAAAGGTAAATTCAGCTTAATCAACATTTGCCCAATGCTGCTCAGTCCTTCTATCTTCCAACCAGATACCAGCCCATATAAGTATCATAGTGACTATTGCTAGAAATGGAGCCCAAGAAGGAAGAGTCATTTCCCCTCCAAAGTTGAGTCTTTCTTGGGATTGTAGATGGTGGAATGAGGGAATAGAAGCCTGAAGTACAGAACAGCCATCATTCTAACTCACTACAGCATCCTTGGCCTTTTTCCCGTGTTTCCCAACCTTCTAGCCATCTGAATGTCACTGCAGTTGACTCAGCTCCTTATTTAAATAGAATTAAGTTTGGGGAAAGTTAAGTCTACCAGTCAGTATGAATTACTGTTACTCACCTGATTAAACTGGCTAACTTGGATGGCAGCGGGGGGAAGCACAGATTTTAAAACAAAGGCACTTGCAGCAGGGCCTTGGTGATCCATTAATTATAGCATTCTGTTAGATAACCAAACTGCTCCTAGCACTAAGCTAAGAATACCAAGCATGTCTTTTCCAACTATGCTTGAAAATCCACAAGGCATTTTTTAAGTTGATAAATATGATTACATTAAAAAAATTTTAAATAAAAATATCATGGCAAAAAACAAACCACTCTAAGGTGAGTCAAAAGACAATAAACAGCAAAAACATAATAACATTTTCCACTCATGTCACTGATAAAGAGCTTATTTTTCTAATATATAAAGAACTATCAGAATCTGTAAGAAAAAGAACTACCAGAGTGGGTAACAATAAAGTCCACTGAAAAAATGGGAAAATATTAGAGAGTTCACAGAAAATACAATGACTCCTAGAACATATTAAAAAAAAAAAGTTCAATCTCCATTATAATAAGAGAAATGTAAATTAAAACACACTGCAATGCCATTTTTTTTTTAAGATTTTATTTATTTATTTGACAGAGAGAGACACAGTGAGAGAGGGAACACAAGCAGGGGGAGTGGAAGAGGGAGAAGCAAGCTTCCCACTGAGCAGAGTGCCCGATGCAGGGCTTGATCCCAGGACCCCGGGATCATGAACTAACCCGAAGGCAGACGCTTAACAACTGAGCCACCCAGGTGCCCCTGCAATGCCATTCTTCACCCATCAGATTTCACCCAGCAAAACTCCAACAGTTTGATTATGTACTTTGTTGATGAAACCACAGAGAAACATGTACTCTCTTACTTCTAGTGGTAATATAAACTCCTACCACCCTAGTGGAGGACAACTGAATAAACTCGATCAAAATTACAAATGAATGAACCCTATGGTTCTGCAATTCCATTTCTGGGAATTTATTCTATAAACATGCTTACACATGTGCAAAATTACATATGCACAAGGTTATTCACTGAGACAATATTGCAGTAATAGCAAAGATCAGAAGCAACCCAAATCACCACTGATAAGGATTGGTTAAATAAATTATGGTACACCCAAACCATGGAATTCTATGAAGCTATTAAAGAATGACGATGCTTTCTATTCGCAGATATCAAAGTATCTCTAAGCTATATCACAAGAAGAAATAAGCATAAAACTAGGTGCTATATAATAAACTTGATTATGAAGCAGGGCATAAGAATCTTTATTCACATTTGTTTGCATAAGCATAAAGAAACTTCGGAGGCTTCTCTAAGAATCTCATGACAGCAGTGCCTGCAGTCGGGCTGGAGTTGAAACTGAGTGGATGTCCAGGATGAAGGCAGGAGCGCAAAGATTTTGAACCACATGAATATACTACCTATTAAAAAAATTAACTTCCAAAAGGTAGTAAGAAAATAAAACACAGCACCTACCTTAAAGAGCTCATGGAGTACCTGTCAATATTTATATAGATGCACACACAAAAGGACCCACTATAGCTCTACTTAATGATGCCCCAGAAATAAGAACCTGTCTTAAGCAGAAAATGAAATCATCAGACCCTGTGGCAAGACTGAGGCTTGCCTACATCCCTCCTTGCCTGCAGCCTCTTGTGTCAGCACCTGTGTATCTGAACATAGCAAGGCTCCCTCAGGAGTGAAGGCCCAGCCGGGCCTCCTCCGAGCTACCCATCTTTAGAAACACAGAAAGAATGTCAACATGGCTGCCATGGATATGGGTCCACTGGCAACCAAGACTCCCTGTCAGCCAAGCACCTTCTCTTGCCACCTCCCCTATCACACATGGTTGTTTTTACTGGGGGCAGAGAGTAGGGACAGAGGATGCACTGAGTTCTAGGACAGTTTGTTACCAAGACCACCTGCCTTAGTTTGGATTCCCCACCAAAGTAGACCTGGAGACAGGAATTAGGGTATAGATGGTTTCTTTGGGAGATAATCCCAGGAAGCACAGCAAGGGCATGAAGAAGTAAAACAGGAAAGGGAGGAATCAATCAAAGGAATGTCAACGAACAGGTCACTGCTGTGGGAAAAATGATCTCAAATCCCACCAGGGACCCTCTGAGAGACCATGTAGAACACACAACAGGACTGATCCCCCAATGGGGGAGGAATCTGGGATACTGATCCACCAACTGCCATCCCTCATTGGTTAAAGGGCAGTCTAGGGTGTTGTTTTGCTAGCATTTCCATATTGGACAAGCGGGCAGTGTGCTTCTGAGGCCTGAGAACATCTGCAGGCAGAGACACAGCAGAGCATCATGTCCAAGAACGACATTAAACTGAACTCAGGGCAGGCCTCAGGTATTGGGCAGTAAACCTTCAGCATCTGTAACACTACCCCGTGCAGAGCTCAAGAGGGTTAATTTGAAGGAAAAAGGACTCAGGAAGGCACCCAACAATATTTTCAAATGTGTGATGTTCTCACACAGGTTGGTGGAAGTATAAATTACTACAAACATTTTGGAGGACATTTAGAAATATCTACTTAAAAGTCCGTAAGTCCCCCAGCCAAGCAATAATTCAGTCTTTCCTTTCTTGATGTTTCCTTTCTTCCTTCAGTAAAAACGTATGTGTACCAGGCACTAGGAATACAAAGATTAAAATATCATGTTGCTATCCCCACTCAAGGAACTGACTAGCCACTCTCTACCACACCCTCCATCACCAAAGTCATCTATTCCATGTCCCATGTCTTTCAGGTGCTGTAATTTAAAACAGCTAGGGAACCAGCAAATAACACAGATGAAAGAAGTGAACCAAAGTAATGAAATAGGAAATGGCAGGGACCATGGCAACTTGAGAACACAAGTCCTCTCCAAAAATCTTCAAATGTAATTTAAAAACAGAAAAGGAAGAAAGACCACTATTCAACACTTCTATTCCAAAATGGAAAAACAAGGAGATTTAACCTCCTGCCTGAAACAACCAAGAAATCAAAATGTATATATTTTTTAAATGGTTTTCAAGACAGTGGACATCAGACCATGAAAGCCAGTGACACCTAAGAGCCAGGAAACAAATGAGGTGAGCCCTAAGATTATCCTATTTTCCCACCTTGAGAGTTTCCAGGCCATGATGGAAACCAACAGACTTCCTGAGCTGAGGAGAAAGCTACCACCTGAAAGTCAGATTACCATGAAGGAGAGAGTCTCAGAGAGAGAACTCCGAAGATCTGCAAAGCATCCTCCTCAAGTTTTCATGCAAGTCAGGAAAATAACAGAGGATAGGGAAAGAACCACCCAAAATAATTAGAGGAAACACATCCAACACCCACTTGGGGCTGGGAATAGTGCCTGTTCCCACCAGCCAGACTGGAAAAGAACAAAATTCATCAGACATTGAACAGAATACTCAGAAGGGTCTTGCCTCAGCAGTGGAAAATAATTTGCCCTACATTAATCACTGCTTAGGTCCTGTGTAATAAATCTGAAAATCAAGACTTGAAAAGATCACACTAGTTTCAAATAACCTAGGCACATCCCAGAACAATGATCACATTAAATATAATTGGTCTAAACACCATTTATAAAAAATTCAGAGATTGTCAGGTTGGATAAAAAATCAAGACCCAATATGTTGCTTATAAGTAATTCACTTTAAATATAAAGACACAGATAGGTTAAATATAAAATATTGGGAAATGGTACACCATGTTAAAACTAATAAAAAGAAAGTTTGAGTGGCTCCATTAATATCAGATATGGTAGATTTCCAAGTAAACAATATTACTAGGAATAAAAAAGATCATTTCATAAAGTTAAAGGAATCAATTTGTCAAGAAGATATAATCCTAAACATTTATACACCTAATTACAGAGCTTCAAAATACATTAAGAACTGATAGAACTGCAAGGAGAAAAGACAAAGATGATGCATTTATAGTCAGATTTCAATACCTCTCTTTCAATAATTGACAAGTAGACAGAAAAATCAGTAAAAATATAGAAGATTTGAACATTATCAACCAACCTGACCTGACATTTAGAGAACACTCTACTCAATAGATTGTACATTCTTTTCAAGTACACACAGAACACTTACCAAGATAAACCATATCGTATGTTATAAAAGAAGTCCCTCAATAATTAAAAGGATTCAAGCATACAAAGCTATTCTCTGTCCATATGGAATTAAATTAGAAATCAGTATTAGAAAGATCTTTGGAAAATACTCAAATATTTAGAAACTAACACACTTATAAGCAATCTATTGGTCAACAAATCAAAAGGAAAATTAGTATTTGGAACTAAATGAAAATGAGAATACAACATATCAAAATTTGTGGGACAGCGCCAAGGCAGTACTCAGGGGAAAATTTATAGCACTAACTGCCTATATTAGAAAAGAAAAAAAGTTACTAGTGAATGACGTCAGCCTGAGAAACTAGAAAAACTAGAGCAAATTAAACCTAAAGTAAGCATAGAAAAGAAGTAATAAAGATTAGAACAGAAATCAATGATGTAGGAAGAAAAGGGGTAAGAACAGCGGATTCTTTTAAAGAATTTATAAAATTCATAACCCTCTAGCAAGAGTGCTCAGGAAAAAAGAGAGAAGACACAAATTACCAATATCAGGAATGAGAGATATAGAATCACTACAGATTCTATAGATATTAAAATAATAAGGGGATTTTTTGAACAACCTTATGCTAGTAAATTCAATGATTTAGAATGGACAGACTCTAAGGCAAAAACTGCTAAACCTTGTTCAAGAAGAAATAGGTAATGAATAGCCCTATATGAACTAAAGAAATTGAATTTGTAGTTTAAAATCTTCCCAGAAAGAAAAATTCAGCTCCAGATGGCTTCACTGGTGAGTTTTACCAAACATTTAGGAAGAAATAGTCTTCATTAATATAAACTCTTCCAGAGGAGGGAAAATTTCCCATCTCATTCTAATAGGCCAACACTATCCAGACACCAGAACCAGACAAATACATTATTAAACACCTACAAACTAATATTCCCCCATGAATGTAAATGGAAAATTTCTAAGCAGTATTTTAGTAAATAGAATCCAACAATACAACAAAGGATAATATATCCTAACCAAGTGGGATTTACCTTAGGAATGCAGGGCTGGTTTAATATTTTTTAAAAATCAAATTTATTATATTTAACAAACTAAATGAGAAAACCATACGATGTCAATACACACAGAAGCATTTGGTAATATATAACATCTATTCCTGATTTTTTTTAAAAAAAATGAAATTCTCAGTAAATTAGGAATAGAGGCTAATCTCATCAATCTGACAAAGGACGTCTATAAAAGAGCCACAAGCTAACATCATACTTAATGCTAAAAGACAGAAAGCTTTTCTGCAAAGCTCAGAAATAAGAAAAAGATGTCCACTCTCAGCAGTTTTCAACATTTTACTGGAGGTCCTAGCCAGTATAATCAGACAAGAAAAATAAAGGGCCTCTCTAAATTAGAAAGGAAGAAGTAAAACTATCTTTATGCAACATAGTTGTCGATGTAGGAAATTCAATGGAATCTGCAAGAACTAATAACCAAGACTGCATAACATGTAAAAACAATACATGATAAATACACAAAAATCAATTGTATTTCTATATTCCAATGATGAACAATCAGATATTGACTTTTTTTTTTTTTAAGAAAACTGGGAAAAGAAAAAAACACTTTCTGGCCCTCCCAGATAGTTTCACAAAGCTCTCAAAAGCCTTTAACCAGAAGAACTGAATAAACATGGAATTTCAAACAAGCTCCACAAGGGAAATGCAGCTGGACGGTGCCTGAAATGCAAGTTCTGATCCCAAAGTAATCTTCGAAGGTCACCAGGCTGAGCTGAGATTCCGGTCTCAGTGAAGTCTCTAATTCATTAACAAGGGAGGTTCTTTCATGATTCTAGTTTCTCTATCTACAAAAATGATGTGACCTCAGCCATTCCTCTTGCAGTTGCCCTGAAATGGCCATTCAGTGTGAAAGTATGGTAGGAATGCAGGGGGGAAAAAATGATGAGTCCCAGGGTCAGGCTCAAGGTTAGCCCCATGCCGTTCTCCCCAGCTGCAGAACTGTCAAATAAGAAAGTTCCTTAAGCCATGGAAAAAGGAATCTATGGATAAAAGCAGAACTTGTCCCCAGAAATTCTGGGCCAGTAAGTTCCCAGAGAAGAGCCAATCACCCAAAAACTTAGAGAATCCAAAAAGCCAAGTCTGTCTGTGGGAGAGGAAGCAGAGTCATACAACCTATCACCTCACAAAAGGCCTTTGCATTAGTCTGCTAGGGGGCGCCTTAACAAAGTACCACAGACTGGGTGGCTTACACATTTTCCAACAATTCTGGAGGCTGGAAATCCAAGATTTTCTAGGTGTCAGCAGGGTTGACACCTTCCTTGGCTTGTAGATGGCGATCTTCACCCCATGTCTTCATATGTGGTCTTCCCTCAGTATAGGTCTGTATCCTAATCTCCTCTTATAAGGACACCAGTCCTTATATTGGAATGGAGCTCACCCTAATGACCTCATTTTGACTGAATTATCTCTGTAAAGATTCTGTCTCCAAATACACTCACATTCTGAGATACTGAGCATTAGGACTTCAACATATGAATTTAGTCCATAGCAACTGCCCGTGCTTCTGCCCTCTCATATATTTTCCAGCTGCCAAAAAATCCAAATCCTTGCCAGCTCTTGACTTTTTTTTTTTCAGCCTGACAGATCAGGTCAGAGGGAAACAGGGCTGCTCTCACACACACCATCTTCCACTGTCCAAAGCCCATAGCCGTTTCTCCCTCAATTCGTTTAGGGATTCCTAACCCCAAAACACCAGTGGGACCCTGAGCCCCAAGCTCACCTTCCTTCTCCCTTTGGATACCAGTTAAGTACTCCTCCCTCCCCCGCCCTGTTCATTTCAGGATTACCACATTTAGAGAGCCAACATGACCTATTTAGGCTCTGACCCACTTACAACAGAAATACCAATCACAAACACTGTCCAGAAGGGGAGGGGGGAAATGACCACAAATTTAACTGATTGTAAATAAAAAGAATGATGGAGAAGAAGTCTTCACTGGTGTACCTACTGCTGATGCTACTGTAAAATGCCCTGAGGGGAGCTGTTATGGAAATGAGTAATACCCAAGTAGCACCTTTTGGCATCAAGGCACTGTATAGGGTTTCCAGCCTTGTAAGTGACCTAGAAATCAATGAAATAGGTCTGTTTATCTTGTTTTGCTCAAAGGTGAGGTAAGCATTTCTAAATGTCTGGAGGAAATTATTTCCTGCTAAGAGATGGGACAACCTATTACACAAGTATGAAAATTGAGGAATCAAGGGGGATACCGGATCAGCCTTCTTCATCCACTCCAGACCAAGAACTAGTGGAGTGAGTCTAGAGGCCTCTGGAACAGGGGTTTTTGTAGTAAATACCAGTTTGAGTAGCTGCCTGACTCACAACAGCAGTTTCTTTTCTCTTCTCTGGGAAGGCTCTATTTCCCAAGGATAGCTGTGTCTTTTCTATGTGACAAATCATCTTAGTCTCCTGTCACAGTTTATCAGTCCCAGGAAACAGACCTGGTCCAAGCCTGAGCCAATCACATTCTCTCAGAAGTCTGCGACTTAAGGAAACAGGAGGCTGGAGATCTTTGGGATCCCTCCAAGACTCCTAATAAGGGGGCAACTGGGGAAACCTAGGCAGACCTGTTTCTTGCTCTTCCAGAGGCCTAGCTAGTCTCTTCTGCAGATTTTGGCAACCATCCCGATATCCTTTCTATTAATTGCCCATTTGGTTTACATTAGCCAGGGCTGGTTTTTATTAATTGCAATCGAAAGAATCACAATAACAACAATAAAATAATATAGTTTTATGTTATTCACCTTTTGGTCTCAGTACCTACCACAAGATTTAACAGGTCATGTGGTAGACATTCAATACCTTCATTCTAAATTTATAAAAGGTCAATTTACCCCTGCCAATCTACATGAGTTAAGATTAAGAACAACAGAGTATCCTGTGGTAGAGAGGAAAAGATTCTTTGTTGCCAATCTCT
This sequence comes from Neomonachus schauinslandi, assembly GCF_002201575.2. Taxonomy (NCBI): domain Eukaryota; kingdom Metazoa; phylum Chordata; class Mammalia; order Carnivora; family Phocidae; genus Neomonachus; species Neomonachus schauinslandi. Next base: position 23,772,369 of record NC_058411.1, read on the forward strand.
CCTGACACAACAAATTATATAAAGACTCTGCTTTTGGTTTTCCTTGAAAGGGGAAAAGGTGCTAAAGTTTTCTAGCAAAAAGAATGACCTGGTGCCAGATGCCCAGCAAGTCAGAAGTGGGGAATATTTGGTCCTAATCTCTACTGATGTGTGGGCAGCATCCTCAAGGCTACAGAACAGGCTGGAGGCGATAGGCACTTGTCTTGTTGGGATCTGCTTACCCGGAGTGGAACTTCACACATTTATATCCTCACCATGGTTCCTCACATTTACATATCCTCTCCAGGCAACCTCCATCCAGTTGCATGGCCTGGTCTAAGACTTGGGATCTCCACCCAGCCATCCCTCCACCATGTCTTTATCCATCCGTCCATCCACCCACCCACTCAAGCTTGGGAATTTACTAAGCCCCTGGTTGTGCCTCTGGCCTGTACATCTAGGTGACTGTGCCAGTCCCAACAACACAGGGGGTAGGACAACACTTGAAGGTCACTCCAGGCCCCCCACTCACCCCTAGACATCTACAGAACTCTTCTAAATGATTACTCAGTCCCCAGCCTCTTGCTTCCTCGTCCAAACTTCACTACACCAATCCTAGCTTCCCAAGATGTCAACTTAACTGTGGTACTTTCCTGTCCCTAAACCTGCAATAAAGCCCAAACCCTGGGCTTGGCATTCAAGAACACCTACAACCTGAACCCAATTTTTTTTTTACTTATGTTTATTCTTTCAAATTTATCTCCTGCATGAAACCTCTACTCTCATAGAAGCATTCTGCTCACCTGCCTCACTGCTGAGCATATGAGTGCAAGCCTGGAGCTTTTAGAAGCCATGCTGCCAACATGTGAGGAAAAAGAAGCCAACACAGAGAAAGCAAAACTGAGTGATGGAGAGAAAGAGGTTCTTGATGACATGACTTGGGGACCAAAATAGGGCCTCAAGTTAAATCTACATCTGGACCTTTTGGCTATAACATTTTTTTTCTTTGCTTGATTCCTTTTTACCCCTGTATAACTGCAAGATTACTAATACATCCACCTACATTTCATGTCCCATTGTGAGGCCCTGACTCCTCCTCAAGGCCCTCCAGGGCATAGCGACAGCTCTTGTCTCTAATTTCCTATAATATTGTGGACTGTATCACTCATGGGAGCCTTTCTGTACACAGTCTAATGACAGGTATTTCTTAACCCCTTTATACAGGTGAGGGGCTTCCAATCCCTTTCCACCCATCCCTCCCATCCCAACTTGCTAAAACTAACACCCAGTTCCGAGGTCAGAGGTACAGGCCAGGGCAGCCACAAGAACCTGGGAGGGGCAGAGCCTGTGCGGTCACCCTGGGCTAATGATCTAAACTCCCCCTTTCAGAACCCACTCCAGCTGAGCCTTGGACAGCTTCCAGCAGTCAGTGTGGTCAAGTTATCTGCCTACAGGGACCAGCTGGGGGTAAGAGGTAAAAATAAAAAGTTTCAGAGTAGGTGGAAGTAGAGGGAAAGGAGAGGTGGAAGTCAGAAGAAGAGAGAGCCCCAGTCTCACACAGGCTGAGACCATCTGCCATGGGCAGAGCCCAGGGGATGAGGCCAAGGAATAGACCAGCAGTGTGAGCAACAAGCCAGCTGGGCCACCTGAGCACACTCTGTGCCTCCTGCTCGTTGTGCTCCTCCCTCCACTTAACCCTGAGATGCTTCTCAGACAAACCTATAAGGGAGCTCTCAGCACACCCTGGGGGGCGGAGGGGATCCAACTGAGGAAGCCAACAGCCATAAGCAGAAGTCTACTCCATATGCCCTCAGCATCCCTCCTCCTGCAAAGGCCCAGTCTTATTGCCACTAGAGACTAAGGTAATGTGATGCAGCCACCACAGGGCACTTCAGGAGCCCCAAGGTAGACTCCCAGGAGGTACAGCCTTGCCCCAGTCTTCTCCCAGGCCACTGTTTCTCCACCACCATTGCCCATTCAGGACAGAAATGATTTCCTACAGTGCCAGAGAATTTGTAGTGCAAACAAGGTGCCACGGATGGGAGCTATAGCAATAACCTTGGCAAGGATTTCAATGCTATTTCCTGATGGCCATCCAAAGGCTCCAGGGTTACAAGGAGCGATCTCAGGGCCCCCACAGAGGGTGGAAGGGAGATGGAAAATGAGAGCAGATACCACTTCAAGCTAGGCAGCTCCCTGACCAGCTGTCTGTCTTTGTCTCTAGGGTTTGTTTGGGGGTTTTTTTGGGGGGGGGGGGGTTGCAGAATGTTTTATTTATTTATACCATTTTAACCATTTTTAAGTACATAGTTCAGTGGCATTAAGTACATTCACACTGTTATGAAGCCATTACTACCATTTATATCCAGAACTTTTCCATCTTATCAAACTAAAGCTCTGTCCCATTAAAAAGGAACCCTCCATTCCCCCTCCCCCAGACACTGGCACCCACCATTCTGTCTCTATGAATTTGACCACTCTAGGAATCTCATGGAATTGGAATCATCCTGTATTTGTCATTTTGTGACTAGATTATTTCACTTAGCATAATGTCCTCAAGGTTCATCTGTGCTATAGCATTTATCACAATCTTCTTCCTTTTTAAGGCTGAAAAATATTCCATTGTATGTGTATAACACATTTTGTTTATCCAATCATCCATCAGTGGACACTTGGGGTCCTTATACCTTTTAGCCATTGTGGAAAATGCTACTATGAACATTAAGTGTACAATTATCTGTTTGTGTCCCTGCTTTCAACACTTTTAGGTATATACCCAGAAGTGAAATTGCTGGATGATATTGTAATTCTATTTTTAATTTTTTGAGAAATTGCTCATACTGTTTTCCACAGTGGCTGTACCATTTTACTTTCCCACCAACAGTGTACAAGAGTTCCAATTTTCTCCACATCCTCAACAATACTTGTTACTTGTTTTTGGTTTTGATAATAACCATCTTAATGAGTATACTTTAAAAAAAAAAATTGCAGCTGGTAAGATTTGGAAACAACTACTCTAAAGCACTCAGGGGTCTCTTACCTTATCAAGCCTCCCTACCATCCTGTTACCCTGCATCCACTCTTTGACCCAGCAGATCCAAGCTGAGTAAGCTCTTCTTCCCCATCCTCCACCTCCTGGGTATACCATAGCAAGGCCCCAGCTGCACACCAGTCAAGCTTCAAATCCAGCCTTCCTACCTCATGCCCCAACCCCAGGCTGGTAGGCTGCTTATAAGACATACCCCCAGGAAGCTCCAAATGGCTTCAGACATTCAAGGACATGTCCTTTTTCTGGCCATCCACCTCCAGGCCAGTCACTTTGTCATCTCAAGAGCCAACACAGCCAACAGCATGTTAACCAGGACATGAAAAGAACATGAGTCCAGAAATCTCTTGCTCAAAATCGGTCCATGCTACTACTAACCAGCTATGTGACCTCAAGACTTATGGAAGGCTAAATATTGTCCCCTGCAAAGAAGTCCACACCCTAATACCTGGGACCAGCAAATGTGCTACCTGCCATGGTAAAAGGGACCCTGTAGGTAAGTTAAGGATCCTGATGGGAGATTTTCCAGGTTGGCCTGATTGTCACCGCAAGGAAAAGTGCTTTCGAGAAGGACGCAGGAGTCCAGAGAGAGAAGGCGGCAGCTGACCACGGGAGCACAGCTTGCAGTGGTACACCTGCAAGCCGAGGAATGGGGACAGCCTCTGGAAACTGCCGAAGGCAAGGAACACATTCTCCCCTGGAAGCCCAAGAAGGAACCAGCCCTGCGGGCATTTTGACTTTAACTTGTAAGGTTCACTAGACTTCTGACATCGAGACCTGCAAGCAAGAGGATAAATGTGTGTGGTTTTAAATCATATGTGTTGTGGTTGTTACAGCAGCAATATGAAACTAATACAGGACCTCTCTGGGTCTGTTTCCTCTGAACTAAATACTTTGTAACTTCCCTTTCTAACAGTTTTGATGAAAAGAGCTGATCAGGTGCTTTGTGCCAGACCCCTTCCAGGTCCTTTATGTGCATTACTTCTTTAAACTTCAAAACAAGACTGTAAGGCACATAGCATTATCATCCCCTCACAGATCAAGGAGGAAGCCAGAGCCCAGGGAGGTAAAGTAACTTGCCCAGGGTCACAGTCATAGGGAACAGGACCAGGATTTGAATCCCAACAGTCTGGCCCTAGAAAACCTGTGCCCTTTACCACCAACTAAGGCCAATACTGACGTCCTGCTCATAGATGAGGAAGCTCAAGACCTTTGTCAAAAGGACATGGCTAGATCATAGCAAATCTAGACCTGAAGCCAGGGCTGGTCTCACCATTCCATCTGGTTCCCAAATTTCCAAGGCATATTTGAACAAAACTCAAGACAATGAGGATCTAACTTCTTATTCCTAGAATCCAATTTTTTTTATTTTATTTTATTTTTTTTAGAATCCAATTTTCATGCAGATACCCCACCTCTGCCCTCCACTTCTCATCTTAAGTCCTCCACTCTTTAAATGGAGTAAAATAAATTAACTACATCGATGGGTTTTCTCCTGCTCCTTCTTCCAACCTCACCAACTCCGTCTTTGGTATGCCACCATAAATCACTGGCAATTCAAAAAATGGTTTCTGAGAAAAATGGGCTTTCCTGGCTTGACGGATGTATAAATTTCCATCTCCTCCATACATGTCTTACTTTTCAGAGGGAAAAAAATCTTTATTGGCGTTAGCACATTTATGAGTTTAAGTAAAAACAAATACATCTCTATTGACTGTAGTTATTATGCTCAGTTTCATGCAACGTAAGTGCTTCAAATAAAAATAGATTGGTTGAAGTGAGCGTGTATCCGTCCCAATAATGATGCAGCCGGTTTCCATAGCATACATGCTTCAGTTAATGTTCCCTTGGCTTACAGGGGGGAAGCACATTGCTGCACGAAGCTTTTAGGCTCCATTTTCTAAGTGTCTTAATGCTCCGGGTAGGTGTGAATGTTTATTAGTGTCGTAAAATGCATCGAGCAGGCGAAGTCTAGCCTTTGCAGAAGAGACCAGAAGGCAGTGGCTGAGGATGGGCCAGACGGGATGGAACATGCAAATCCTGTGCCCTGTAAGTCCAGCACCAACCCATCAAATGTGCATGTGGCACCTACTACACACCTGCCACCTGAGCAAGGGCCAACCTAGGACACCATACTTAGAATTATTTGCTTAGACCTGTCTCTGAATGGGGTTGTAGCTCATGAAAGGGGTGGCACCTGTCTATCCTGCTCATCACAGATTCTGTTAGATTAAACACATGCGCCTGGGCATCAGACTACTGGATTCAAACCCAAGCTCTATCATTTCAACAGCAAGCAAACATTTATGGAGCACTAGCTATATACCAGAACCTACAGCCCCGAGCAAAGACTCTGCTCCTATGAAGCTTACATTCTATAGCAGGGGAGGTTTGGCCCCAAGTAAGCCACACCTCTGGAACCTTAATTTCCTCATCTACTGATGGGGATGATAGTACCTGCTGTGTGGAAATGTTGTGAAATTTAATTAAATTCCTCTGATGTATTTAGCACAGGGTCTGGCACACAATGAGTGCTGGAAGTGTACTACCAGCATTGCCTTCGTGAGTACGGGCTTCCTCACGTGCACCACTACGCCAGCCCCTGCGGCGGCACACAGCTCCCCCTGGCTGCTGACAGTTCACACAGGTGCAGCCTGACAGTCCAGTCACCTGAGGTCCATGTCTAGAACTCCTCTCCTCCTACCCTAAGGCTCCCCCGCTCATGCCAAGTAAGTAGTTTTAGCACCCATGTGTGTGCAAGCTGGAATACACTGGAGTTAGCATCGTGGGGAGAACCTTTACCCATGATATTGTGGGTTGAACTGCATCCTTCAAAATGACAGTTGAAGTCCTAACCCCTCCAGCCATAGGAAATACATACGCTCCCTCTAGGCCCACAGCTCCTAAAATTACTAGACTCTCCAAAAGTCGTAAGTGTCCTTTGTATGCTAATGAATGGCTGCTGGCTGGAGGCTCCTGGACAGCCCGGGGATGTCAGGAGAACCAAAGGTGATGACAGGGATGGAAATCTCAGCCCCACCCATCACCCTACCCCCAGACCTCCAGGGAAGGGAGATTGAGTTAATCACTAATGGGCAATGATTTAATCAATCGTGCCTACATGCTGAAGCCTTCATAAAAATCCCCAAAGTATTGGCTCCTGAGTTGATGAACATGTACAAGGGCTGGAAGGGTGGTGTGCCTAGAGAGGACATGGAAGCTCGCTGCCCCTTCCCCCATACCTTGCCCTCTGCATCTCTTCCACCTGGCTGTTCCTGAGTTGTGTTCTCTTATAATGAACTGGTAATCTAGTAAGTAAACAGTGTTCCTGAGTTCTGTGAGCCATTCTAACAAATTACCAAACGCAAGGAGGCAGTCATGGAACAGGTGACAACCTGGATTACAACTGGCCTTTGAGGGCTGGGGGAACAGGGAAAGGAGCAGTGTCGTGGGGCTGGGCCCTTCACCTGTGGGACTGAACTCTATCCCCAGGTAGACAGTGTCAGAATTGAGTTAAATGGTAGGACACTGAGCTGGTGTCAGAGACTTACCTGGTATCAGAAGGGAAGTATTCAAAGTAGCACTGTGAGCAGGAAAAACCCCCTTCACTCCCATACTTGCAAATGGGACCTTATTTGGAAACAGGGTTTTTGGAAACGTAATCAAGTCCTAACTTGATAAGGTCATTCTAGATTAAGGTGTTTCCTAAATCCAATGACTGGCATCCTTATAAGGAGAGAAGGATTTGGAGACACACAGAGGGGAGAAGGCCATGTGAAGACAGAGAGAGAAAGCACAATGATGCAGCTATAAGCCAAGGCATGCCAGCAACCACCAGAAGCAAGGAAGGAGGCTTCCCTAGAGCCTCCGGAGGGAGCATGGCCCTGCCAACAACGTGATGTCAGACGTCTAGCCTCCAGAGTGCTGAGAAAATGCATTTCTGTGTCTGTGGTAATTTGTTATGGTAGCCCAAGGAAACGAACATACATGAGGTCTAGAAGTGAATGGACAGATGATTCTTCCTTACCCACCCTGGACAGGTGGTCCTGGTGATCAGGGAGTAGAAGGTGAGCTAAGGGCAAGACCTACTCCCAGCCAGTCCTCATGCAAACCAAGTCTGAAGTCTGGAGGGCTGGGGGATGCTGGCCATAAAACTGAAGAGGAACATCTCAAGAGAAAATCTATGAGACTAGGACAGATGCAGAAGTGCTTTAGGATGCTACCTCCCAACACAACATGACCCCAAAAGTACAGTCAAAGGAATTCTCAGTCTTTATCCTACTTCCTCCAACCCATGCTTTATACAGATGCAGGGACAGCCTTGATGGCTCACCAGCCTCAAAGAAAGGATGAACAGGCATGGAGAGATACCATGGGAAGGGTGGGAGGACCCATTGGCAAACAGTAGGGGAGACCATCAAGGGGAAGAGCCCAATGGGCTCAGGCAAACCCTGAGGCTCCAAACCAGCTCTGACGCCATCGCTCAAGACCCTGCCCCTGGACACTCCCAGACATATCAGGGATAGAGGGCTTCGGTCCCAAATAAGCAGGTTAAGTCAGGAGCCAGGGAACCAGTCATGGCCATCCACGTGGCCCACTAGCACTCTCGTATCTATAAGGCTTGGGAAATAGGTTGGTGCGGTGAACAGTGAGTTGTGGTGACCAGATGGCCATCACAGGATCCAACAGGGAGCTTAAAGGCACTGACCTTGATCCTTCCCTGAAAGGCAGATGCCCTGGATACATCAAAGAGCACAGTTAGAATCTACAGATGTGAATCAAACTAAGAGAGAGACGGCAATCAACACCCACCCCACTGGCAGCTACGGATCAGCTGGGTGATTAATGTACATTAACACAACTAATCCTTCCCACACCTCCAAAGACAGACATGGTTATCCTCATTTTCAGGGCAGGAGACAGGAACAGAGAGGTTTCATCTCTTGCTCAAGGTAACCCAGCCAATACACAAAGGAGCTTGTACTGAACCCACTTTGGTCTGACTCCAGGGCACAGGTCCTCAACCCCTGTACTATGCTTGCAGCCCTGGTGACAGAACTGATGTAAAAAATGGAAGCAAGTCCTGCTGGGAACACCTGGGCTCTGAGGTATAAGGATGTGTGTCCATGCAGCCCTCCTAATATGGTGGCAGGTGAAACTCATCCTCTAATTACACTGCTAATGCGAGTGGCATAGGGATCAGGAGACCAGCACATTCTATGCTTCACTCTCTACCCACAGCCTGCTGAGTTCCCAAAGAGCCCCTGCCTACCTCCCTCTGCCAGGCCTGCTCCAGGGGACCCAGAGCCCCAGTGTCTAATGGGTTGACTGTGCCAGATTCCCAGAGAATAACAAGCAGTGCCCCCCAAAGACACCAGACCCCTGCCTCTGCATCATTCTCTCTCCCTTCCTGTTCCCCCCAACACACACACTACTAGTGACCCCAACTGTGGCTTCTGCAGTCACTCTGGATCCAGGACTGCAGGGCCCTGCAGCCATGGGAACAGATGTTCCCCTCGCACATGGCTGGACTTGGATCTCGGCAGTGATGGACAAGCATCATTGACCAGGGTGGATGGGCAGCTGCAGATAATCAGGAGGCAGCACCAGGTCCCACCCCTCCCCCATCTCATTTGCAAAACAGTTGCCATCTCCTTTCCAAGGCGAGGGAGGGCATGGACAACTCAGATGGTTGTGCACGCCCACCCCCAACCCTCCACACCACTGCTCCCAGGCTGAGCACCCTGGCCAGGACACCCAGAAAGCAACAGACCCTGTAGTCTCTCTCTTCTCCCCTCCCCCTCACCAAACATCTCTCGGTGCTTATTGTACTGTGACAGAATGACACTTCTGTTAGTGCACTGTCATCACTGTTGTATGGATGTGTAATTATGGTTCAAGAAAGACTTCAAGCATGTTACAGAAAAGGGCATGGAGAACAGGTCACAGTCATTCCTGCATGGAAGGACTACACCTGATTTTTACTTTCTTTCTTTCTAAATGGACCTTATTTTCCTTTTATTTATTTAAAACTAATTGGCAGGACACCTGGGTGGCTCAGTCGGTTGAGCATCTGCCTTCGGCTCGGGTCATGATCCCAGGGTCCTGGGATTGAGTCCCACATCGGGCTCCTTGCTGAGCAAGGAGCCTGCTTCTCCCTCTGCCTGCCTCGGTCTCTCTCTCTCTGATAAAAAAAAAAAAAAAAATCTTAAAACTAATTGGCATGTCATGGCCATGGGCCTTCTTTGTTGAGAATGAGGTCCTTCATGTAGGTCATTCATAATGACAAACCCCACGTGGCACAAATAACCTGGACAGGGGTTATCCTGAGGCCTGAAGCAGTTAGAAAGTACCAGAAGAATATATGGAACAGGAGAGTCTCAGAGACTCATGGAGACAAGCTGGCTGGGGTTGGGTCAGAATATGTGTCTCCTATTGTTATGTACTTGTCTCTGTAGTTTCCTCTGAATCTCTGGACCTACTGGCTGTGCTAAAAAGGACTAAGAAAAAAGTTGTGCCTGCCCTGAGCCCTGACCTTTAAAGGGAGGAAGAGCACATCCCTGGAATCACTATTTCAGTGATCAAGGGGAACCTCTCCCTACGAAGGCAACAGAAACTCAGGGAGCCCTTGAGTTACATGATCCTTCCCTACCTGCAAGGCTTTCCTAGCAATGCTGAAATGTTTATTTTTTAAAAGAAGGATTATTAAACTATGATGGTTTTAATAAAGAACATGATTCATTTGAGTATACACATACACTTCCTAACACACACACACACACACACACACACACATACAAACATACATACCCAAGCTTGGTTCAACCCAGCTGACCATACTCGCTCTCAGAAATACTCCTTAGTCTCCAAAAAGCAGGGCTCCTTCCAGGAGGTACCTTCCACATGGTTGTCTCAGTGAAGGTCACCCCTCTGCCATAGACCTGAGAGGTCAGCAGTCCACAGCCTGCCACCCGCTTTTTTAAAATACAGTGTTACTAGAACACAGCCACGTGCATGCACTTATGAACTGCCGGTGGCTACTTCTGTGCCACAACCAGCAGAGCTGAGTACCTGCAACAGAGACACTCCATGGCCTACAAAGCCCAAACTCTCATCTGGCCCACCGAAAGTTTGCCGACCTCTGCAGTAGACCACAACAGGAATGAAGCTTCCTGGCGTTGTGCTATGAGCAGCCCAAAGAGAGATCACAGGCAGGGGCCACCCAGGGCAGAAGCAGGGCTCAGATGGGGCACACACAGCTCAGGACCCTGAAAACCCTTCTCAGCACGCTTACTCTCCTGCTCAGCACCCGTCTCCAGGGCAGCTAGAGGACAGTGAACGTGGCAGGGAACTCGGGACTCAGGAGTGTGGAGTCAGGCAGACTTGGGAATCACCAAGCAAGGCTTCTGGGATTATATTTTCTCATCTGCAAAATGGTGTTGATAATAGAATTGCTCTAATAGGTATGTTGTGGGAATCAAAGTAGGTATTCCAAGTTACATGGTTAGCATAGTACCTGCCAGGTAGTAAGCACTGAACAAGTGTCAGCTCCCAGCAAGGGGTAGTGCTGGACTCAGTCACGGCATTACCATTCACCCGCACCGCCTCTCTGTAGGGAAAGCGGCCATCCGCCTTCCCAGCAGGACCATGGCAATGACAGGCAGGCCCGCAGGAGGGCTCTGTTCACAGCCCAGCACCTGGAAACCAAGGTGGGCTTAGAAGCTTCTTTGGGCTGCTGTATGCCTATAGCAAGGTGTTAATTCTCTGGAATTATTTCAGTAAGAAATTTTCCCAGGGATATCAGTCCCCTAATTGCATAGCACAATGCATGCACACACACATTCGAAACTAGAGAGACTGAGGACACCTTCAAATTCCTTATGCAGTAGTTACGAATGGAGGGGCCAGAGTGATACCACATTTTGCTATTTCCTCATGTTTCAAGAATTTCTAAATTGTTTGGTTTTTATTGAGTGCATTTTGTGGACTGATCTGTGTGCAGGGATCCGAGACATCCTATCACAAATGGACAAACACCCCCCAACCATGCAGACTCTATTAGGGCCCCTAAGGCAGACAACCCCATAGGAGGAGGGGGACCACTCGAAAGCAGAGGTGGGCACGTGAGCAGAATGGGACAAGCGACATGGGTTCTAGAGATTCCCAGATCAGAGACGTTCCTAAATATTTTTCCCATCCATGTGAAGCTTTGCACAGCTACCTACTTTTCTGCAAACCTTCCCCTTTCTTCAATGCTGTCTTAATTTTCTCAATTAGCTGCTAATACACTTTTGACACTTGCTAATCTCCCTTTTTAAAAAGAGGTTATTGGCCAAACAAATCTGTGAATCACTGCAGTCCCAGCTGAGGGATGGGAAGCAGAACTCTGTGATACCACATTTTCTCAGGTCTGAGAAACTCTTAGTTATAAAAGTCATCATTGATTTAGTAACAGCTCTTAGGGGAGGAGAACAAAACACTATACCTAAAATATATACATTGACTGTAAGACAGGACAGGACTACAGATAAAATGGGGGAAGGGTCTTAGAATAGAGGAGAAAATAAGAAAAATTATAACAACAATAATAGCTACCATTTATTGAGCAGCTACTGTGTTCCAAGGGCGGTGCTAGGTGCCTTTCCTTGGGTTTTCTCATTGAATCCCTTCCCCTTGTAAAGTAGATATTGTTAACCCATTTTACAGATAAAGAAACTGAGACTCAGGGGCCTTCATTCCTAGAACAGTTGAGCCCAAAGTAACCAAATCCAGAGCAGCAAAGCTCTAGACTTTTTTACATCTCACACTCCAAGAACTAGCCCCAGGGTTCCACCAGAGACTTCAGCCAGAAACCGAGACGCTAGTGAGACAAGCCCAATCCCTCCTTCCGAAAGAAGAGGCCACAGAGCAAAGATGCTTGCTGACGCCTGAACCCTCCCTCCCCCTGAGCACTCCAGTCTCCCAATTCAATAAAATATTTAAGGAGATGTACTCACATGATTATTAAAACTAGGATGGAAGAGGATTGGAAGAAGCAGGTGTCAGCAAGACAGAGTGAGACTGTGGGGAAGGTGGTGAAAGCTCCCTCCCTTGCACTGGAAGCTGGCAGGCCACACCCCTCCACGCCCCTACTCCCAGGGCAGTGCCCTCAGCCCCCCCTACAAGCTCCCTGCCACCACCTCCCCCACTGTCCTCAGGAGCTGGGGCAAGTCGAGCTGGAAATTACCTTTAGTAGGTCTCCTAATTGCAGATATCAAGCAGGAATCCAATCAATCCAGCCACAGGCAGGCAGAGAGGGATCGATTCCAGCACTGCCAATGTCCCCAACTTTTCATCCTTATGGCCCAAAGGCCACATCGTAAAACCCGTGGCAGGCAGGATAAGGCCAGTGCGTGAGGGCACTTACAGTTTCCTCCTGAGTAATTGATAGAAAACACCCTGGGACTTACCTAGCCCCTCAAACTGACTACCTCCCTTCCCCTGACAGTCCCAGGAAGGGGAGGCCTGGCAGGGGATGGGACAACCCCAGTGGCCCTTAACCCTGTAATTGTGCACATTACCTTCCCAAGGTAGTCACCTGCCCAAGGTACACAGAAGTGGCAGAGCTTAGACTCAAATCCAGGTGTGCCCAACTCCTAGCCTCTTTCAGTTCAAATGTCACTTATTAAGCACCTACTGTGTGCCTGCGATGCACCAAGCCTGGACAGGGAGCTGGGGAATACAAAAATGGACCAATATGGTACCTGTTACTGAGACACAGTACACTGCTCCCAAGAGTCTCACACCTGTCTGCACATTTACAGTCACCAGGAGAAGGTATTTTTTAATAAGGATTCCTGACCTCCATTCCAGAATATTCTATTTCTGTACATTTAGGGAGGGACCTAAGAAAGCTATACTTTTTAAAGACTTCCCAGAATGGAAGTGGATAAGTGGAGGGGAATTTTTTTTGTTGTTTCTTATTGATATATATAAACATATATTTAAATAATGAGATTGTATGAGTGACATTTACTTTGAATGGGGGAAGGGTCAGTAGTTATCAAATTAAAATTTTTCTAATTAAGTGAAAGGCTCCCCTGGTGATTCTGAAAGTGCAGCAAGGTTTGGGAACTTGATACACACGGTGCTGCCTCCAGCATATCTTGGGAATTGATGCCCACTTTGATAAGAGCAGTGGAACAGGGAGCAAAGTATAGCTAATGTACAAGCTCATTCACACTAAGATTTTAGAGATTGAATAATATGCCACTCTTCCAAGGTACCACTCTTTTAAAAGAGAGCTTTATGGAGAAAGCACTATTTACCCCAAAAGAATAAATCCCTAATGGTAAAATATAGGCACCAGCAGAGTTATTTTGAGGCAGGAGAATCTCCTGGCATCTTCAAATAGCAGAGCAGCTGTCCACAAGAAAGAATCAGGGCCTAAGCGAGTTCCATGAGGCCTTGTCCAGAGCTGGGGGAGGAGCCAGATGATTCATCACTGATGCAAGATGCTGTTTATGCTTCAGCTTTATCTAGTTGCAGGAAGAGTAGGACTAGTGATTTATAGGCCAACCACCTGGTGGCAGCTGGGCCCGTCTGCAATGGCTAGCCAGCTCAGGGCTGCCTCAACTGAAATCCTTAAATCAACCAGCCAAGCCCAGGAGCCCTCCACTGGGAGGAGGACACTATACTGGGAACAAGGGCTCCTGGGGAGTCCTGAGGGTTCCCACTGGTCGATGAGGCTGAGCATCCATCCTGCACCCAGCTCAAGGCTGAGACCTTGAGATCTGAAAGAAAAAGCCAACCACACCTACTCAGGGATGCTGTGATCTGGCTAGGAAAAGACAACAAACCCATATATCAAATATGAAAGCAAGATAAGGAAGAATGACCAGGCTGAGTGACTCCTGGAAACCATAACCCACCAGGGAGGATAGAATAATCTAGCAACTGTAAGCCTAGGTGACAGCTAACACCTATAAAGGTGCCATGTGCCAGGCACTATTCTAATGCACTTCATGTGCATGAATTCATTTAATCCTCAAAGCAACCCTCAGCGTGCATTACACAAATAAACTGAGGCACAGATGTTAAACTCACACAGCTAGCAAGTGCAGGAGCTGAGATTACACCCAAGCAGTAGGACCCCAGAGCAATGGTGGGCTGATACATGCTGAACAACTGACTTTCCAGGGGGAGGGGCCCTGTTGTATCTGGCGATTCCCAGGGTGTACATACCCCGGCCATGGCCAAGATCAAGCTACCCACGTGGCACGACTGAGCCCAGAGCTGGGAAGGGATGGGCAACAGCACACCTTCGTATAATATTTTCACCATACAGATATAATAGACACCACTACAAGAGCATAGATAATAGAGTAGTAAAACAAGAAGGGATGAGTTCTGAGTACCTATTACCTTTGTTTTTAATAAGATTTGTAAGTCATAGAATTTAATTTTTAATAGTGACTTTACTAATCAGCTCCCAAAATTCCTAAAAATTTGGAAATTGGCTCTAACAAGCTGGTGCACACCAGTGCAAGCACCACTGATCCGGAGCTACTACAAAAACGGAAGACAAAGGGATAAAAGACAACAGAACCATTATTCTGAAAGGATCTTAACTTGGAAGGACAATGGGTCAGTCATATGTGGAAGACCAGATTTAAGACTGTAAGGAGAACCTACGGCTGTCCAAAGGCAAAACTGACTTCCTAGGTAGGTACCAAGTTACCTATCAGAGAAATCCAAGCAAAGACTAAACTACCTGACAAACGGAGAGAATGTCAGCTCCAAGTTACTGTTAGATTAGAACAGTGTTGGGGCATCTGGGTGGCTCAGTCAGCTAAGCGTCTGACTCTCAGTTTCAGCTCAGGTCATGATCTCAGGGCCGTGGGATCGAGCCCCATGTCCAGCTCCTCACTCAGCGGGGAGTCTGCTTGAGGATTCTCTCCCTCTGTCCCTCCCCCTACTCCCACTCTCTCTCAGGTAAATAAACAAATCTTAAAAAAAAAAAAAAAAAAAAAACTGTTTTCCAAGCAGCAGTTTGAAACTTAATATTGAGATACTGAGTCATAAAATCAATTTAGTCAGTTGTAGGGTCAACATTTTTAAATGTAATGGAACTGAAAATACAGGCAAAGTAAGGGTAAGTACTGCTTTGTAAAACTTTGTGATACTTTATATACTTAGTATTTATGTGCATATGTAAATGTATATGCTGCATATTGGTTCATATATAAAATATATGTAATATATATTTTTTACTATTAGTCATAATCAAAGAAGTTTGAAAAGTTTTGGAATAAATGATAAGGTCCCATCTAATTGTGAGATTCCCTATGTTATTAGTTATCATTTGATGGGCACTTCCTGTTCCACCGAAAGGACTAGAATGGGGATGGGGGCTGATTGCCACGCACATCTCCAGTCCCTGGCCCTATATCTGGACCACCGAATGTCCTTCTTCAAAGACACATTCAGTAAAGGGGACAGTGATGGAAATGATAAGAACTGTTTTCCCTCCAAGGGTGGGAACTGAGTCCCATGCAATTCACCCAGGAAGAATTAAGCCTGAGATGATGCCATCCTATGGCATCTCTCCCTGGAACTGTCCTTCAGGTGGCAGAAGGTGCTCTACAGAGCCCCTCCTGACCACATGATGCTCCCCCAGAATTGATGGCATGGAAAAGGCAGGAGAGGGACTTACAAATGGAGACTAACAAGAGCCTGTGCAGAACATTTGCCTTGAGCTCTTCAGAAAGGAGGAATGGGAAGCTTCCATCGCAGGAAGAAGGGTAAACTCACACCAAATGCTGAGACAAGAGAGGCAGGTGAGGGTGGCCAGAGGTGGGGAAGTACCATAGAAAGCCTATGAAAGGAAAAAGAAGAAAGGAGCAGGCAAGATGACAGGTGTCATTTAGTCAAGAAAAGCCACATGGTAACAGAAGACAGCAGTGCCCAGAATCTGTGTACTTGTAACTATGTCTGCTGCCCCCTCTAAATTCTAAATTCCATGAGTTCTGATTGCCTGGTCTGTTCCTGGCACCTCCTCAGAAAGCAATAAATATTTATTCGCTCAACAGACAGATGAGCTTATGAAAGTGGGATCTATTACAGAGAGCCTTGCCTATCCCAGACCTAACCTACCTCCCATTTTGAAAATCACTGATAGATTAGAGCCCCCAATAATGCTGGTGCTGGGGCAAGGACTAGAATCCATCCATTCAACGTTCAACAAATATTTGAGACCCAACTACGTCCCAGTGGCTTCTCCAGGTGGCCAATAGTATTAGCCAAGCCAAAGTCTTGGTGGGATGGCCGTGGGCTTCAAGATTCACAAACCCGAATCCAACAAGCCAGTCTGCTCAAACACAAAAGAGAAGGCTCTCTCCCAACTGACTTAAAGAACTGGTTTTAGAACTCTGAGGGCAAGGGTGTATTTCACATTTCTCATCCCCAGCTCTCCCACCTGTGCCAAGGAAAGTGCTGAATAAGGCAGAAAACTCTGGCTATTAGAACTAAAGTTTGAGTTCAGGATACTTTGCAAAATGGTGACACAAACAGACCTAGGAGTATGCATGCGTGCACACACACACACACACACACACATCCCTGCACGCGTACCCTGTCCTAAGAGAGAAGTTTCAAGGGAGGCGTGGGAGGCACTCCCTGCAGGAGGGAAAGCTGAGCAGACCAGCAGAGCTTGCCTCCCCAAACCAGGGGAGAAGAAGAAGAAGCCACGCAGCATAGCAGAAAGAAGGGGGACTTGGAAGTCAAAGAAGCCAGCTCTCAGCTTTTGACTTTGTCCTTCACTAACAGAAAATTCCTGAACTTGCCTGAGACTCCATTCCCTTGCCTGTAAAGGAGATACCATGATCTATGTTGCAGAGTCATTTTAAGGAGCCATGAATCGGGGCGCCTGGGTGGCTCAGTTGGTTAAGCGACTGCCTTCGGCTCAGGTCATGATCCTGGAGTCCCGGGATCGAGTCCCGCATCGGGCTCCCTGCTCAGCGGGGAGTCTGCTTCTCCCTCTGACCCTCCTCCCTCTCATGCTCTCTGTCTCTCATTCTCTCTCTCTCAAATAAATAAATAAAATCTTTAAAAAAAAAAAAAAGGAGCCATGAATGTGCCAGACACATAGCAGACGTGCAATAAATGGTCGTTGACATAGACATTGAGAACTGGGTGGCAATCATGTTCTTCACTCCCAGCCACACCAACACTAGAGTCCTTCCTGGACAGTTGTTGGCACCCCCTACCCTGGGCAGGCAAGCAAGCTCAGCAACGGATACACGGACGTGCCTTTATCTAAAGCCAACCCTCACTCCACCCCCTCTCACTCTTCTCTCACCAACCTGGGCTTTGCTTGCTTCCCTACACTCCCTCAGGGAACTTGCTTCACAGTGCTGGGTATTTCTGCTTTCTCACTCCCTCTCCTCCACTGCTTTTTCTGCTCAAACCCTCTCTTCTAATTCCCTCAGTAAATGGATCTCCTTTTCTTTCCTTCCCCAGATACCTAAAATGATTCCCCATCTCACTCTAGACCTCAAACTGAAAGCAAAAGTGAAACCCATAAAGAATGGAGGAATGTCTACTTTCTCATGTTTATTTGCTTTTTAAATGTCTTACTTACTTATATCAAAAATGGAAAAAAAAAAAAAAACCACTTATGGAGCCAAAGTTGGCCCAGAAGACTTGGAGTTCAGAAACAAGTAGAATTAAGGAGAAAAAGGGATACTCATCCCATTAAGAATTACTCAGAAGAAATGAGTTTGGCAAGATTACAGGATACAAAATCAACATACAAAAATCAATTGTATTTCAATACGCTTGCAATGAACAAACAACCTAAAGATGAAATTAAGAGAACAATTCCATTACAATAGCATCAAAAAGAACAAAATACTTAGGAATAAACTTAACAAAAGAAGTGTAAAATGTATACCCTGAAAACTATAAAACATTGTTGATGTTAATGAAGACCAAAAAAAAAAAAAAATGGAAAGCTATCCCATGGCCATGGATCATTAGACTTAATATTGTTAAGATGGCAGTATATGCCAGGGGCGCCTGGGTGGCTCAGTTGGTTAAGCGACTGCCTTCGGCTCAGGTCATGATCCTGGAGTCCTAGGATCGAGTCCCACATCGGGCTCCCTGCTCAGCGGGGAGTCTGCTTCTCCCTCTGACCCTCCCCCCTCTCATGTGCTCTCTCTCATTCTCTCTCTCAAATAAATAAATAAAATCTTTAAAAAAAAAAAAAAAAAGATGGCAGTATATGCCAAATGGATCCACTGAGTCCATGTAATTCCTATCAAAATCCCAGCTACCTTTTTTGCAGACATTGACAAGTTGATCCTAAAGTTTCTATGGAAACTCCAAAGATCCAGAATAGCCAAAAGAATCTTGAAAAAGAACAAAGTTGCAGGACTTATATTTCCCAATTTCAAAGCTACAGTAATCAAGACAGTATGGCACTGGCAAAAGGATTAGATACATAGATTGGTGGAATAAAATTGAGAATCCAGAAAAACTTCCTTATATCTGGCATATACAGGTGTGTAATTTGTGTAATTGATGTTAACTATTTAGAGGTCCTCTTCCCCATTCCCTTGCCACCATGGACCATGGGGACTCAGCTCCATATTTGTGGCTCTTCCAATGCACTTGACCAGGGTATTTCTTGACCGAATTGACAAGGGGAGTTTCATTTTCAAGGCAATTTTTTTTGGTCTTATATAAAGGGAAAAGCAGCAAGGAAACCAAGTAGAGCAAAACACACCAAGGAAAAGACATCCAAGAGCCAAGACTATGAGGCCTCCACACTAACTTCCCTCACACAAAAATAGTAAGGTACAAGTCATCCCATGGGTCTGAATCACCCAATGCTGGTTCTAGGAGTCAGTTCAAGAAGTCTGGACCTCCTAAAACCCAGGTATACAGCCTCCAAGTTTATGCTTCTCAATCAGGGCTACTTAAGCTGCAAGGAATAGAAATATGACCAACAGTGGCTTCAACTATAGAGACAGTACCTGCTGGACAAGAAGTAGAGGTAGATAGTCCTAAAATAAGTACCCCAACTCAGCCATGTCTTTGAGACCTAGTTCCATAAATCCTCTGCCATCCTCATTACACTACATTTCACTCATAATCATAACATGGCTGCCACACACTAAGCATATCACACAACAGTATCCAAAACAGTATTCAGAAGAGAGAAGAGCAGGGGGAAAGAATGGCTTTTTCCCTTCATACTTCTCACTTATCAGGAAGGAAACATCTTTTTAGAAGTTCCCAACAGTCTTACTCCTGCAGCTCCTCGGCCAAAACTTGGTCGCTACAGACTATCAAGCAGGGAAGGAGAATTGGAATTTGCCCACCCTGATCTTATTATAAGCACCTTCCCAGACTCGCTTAGCCTGCCTTGCTCAAGGAGAGGGCTCTGACCACCGCTTCTTCCAGCTCATCTCCTGACATGACCAGACTAGCTCAGCCACCCTGAAGGTGAGCACTGGGCTTTGATGTGGCCCTCAGCGCACCCGGCAGCAGCTCTGGCTCCCAGGCCTAGCGGGATCATGGAGGCGATGGCTCCTACCACCATTTTGTATTTGTACAAGATGATATCAAAGGTTTTTACTGTGGAAGTGGACAAAAAAAGAAAAAAGAAAAAAAGAAAGAAAAGTACATGCTCCTCCTCACCTTCTTTACTTAACACCATGGGCTGTGGACACATGTACTGAAAAAGTTTCCAGACCACCCAAGGGTAATAAGTGGTAAGGGAAGCACAGGTGTCTCCCCACACACATAAGTTCATATAATTACACATTTCCTTCACAGAGCATTAAGTTCACGGAGAAAATTGATCTGTTCTCTTGTTTCTTGCCTGTTTTTAAACCCTTTTGACCTGTCTCAGCAAGGGGCCCTGGTCCTGCTAGCCTCCAAGGAGAAGCGTGGGGGGTACAGAGCCTGGCTGGCAGCCGAGGTTAAGCCCTGCTTACAAATAATGCTCTGGCCATGCTTCAGGCAAATTTCCACCTGGTACTCAGAGAGCAGCAACCTTTAGATTAATCCTGAATCTGTCAGCTTCCATCATGTGCATTCACACGGGAAACATGGGGGTTGGGGGTGGGCGGCTCGATCTGTGCTCCAACTCCTTGCTGACACTGCCCTTTTCTGCCTGAGGCCCCCATGTGCTGCCCTTTCTCAGCCTGGTTCCCACATGAACCCTTCCTTTCCTGACTCTTGGATGTTCTTCCTCACTTCTCCTGTCTCTCTAGAAATCTCCCTCCTCTGCGATTCCCTAGCAGGTCAGAGCACCAGCTCTGGGGTCACAGGGTTAGGGCTTCCAGCCCTGGGCCCCCACCACTTACTGGCCAGGTTACTTTGTTTCCTTATCTGCATAGGAATAATGCCCGCTCTCAGGGTTGCCGTGAGGACTAAATGAAGTATTAATACTTAACAGTGTTCCGAGCACTTACAAAGTAGGGGTCACTCACTGTTCTAGATTTACAGATTACCTCGACAGACGGGGTGAAGGCTTAAGACAGTGTCTGGAATATACAGGTGCACAATAAATGCTAGTTATGGTTATGACATCATCATCATCATTCCTATTCAGAGGTCCTCTTCCCTGATCCCCTTGCCCCGCTGGACCCCAGGAATTCATTCCTTCACTCAGCAGTCATCTGTTGCCTGCCCACTCTTGGGGTGGCCCTGGGCTGGAATAGGGGAGGCACCACACCATACAAGAGCTTGCAGACTAGCCAAGGGTTTCCCTCCTCTCACTGGGCTGACTGAGGATGGTTTGAGCCCAATCAGAATTAAAGTGCATTACAAAGCTGTATCATTATTCCACAGGACAGTATTTTGATAACTGCATCTCTCAACAAGAGCCAGCTCAGGTCACTCTATACAGAGCTGGCAATTAATCCTGTTGGGGGCCCCGCCAAACCTGTGGGTGGCCTGGCATAGGTTTTCTTCATCCCCATTCACCCCACAGCCTCTCTTCTCCCCTCTACTGGGATGGAGAAATGAAACACATGGACCAAGGTGGTCCTGGGCAGGGCAGACAACACTGGGCTAGAAGGCAAAGGACCCAGGCTGAGAGCTCATTGCCACTGCTCTGTGGCTGCATGGAAATCCCTCCAGGTCTCTGTCTGCTCATCTGTAAAATGGGTACAGCAATCTCCCCTACTTCCCTGCTGGGACATCCTGACGATTAAGAGAAGTATTAGGTAAGGAAGGGTTTTAACGTGCCCGAAGTGCAGTGTCCTTGTTACCAACGTTGCTTCTCAATACAGGGCAGGTGATGGCGGGCAGAAGTTGCAAACTGCATGCCCCATCCAGCCCGCAGCTGTGTTGTGCTTGGCCCATGCTGTGTGGCGTGTTTTTTTAATGTGGGTTTGTTGCCAGCATTTAAAAACCAGGAAATTTCACATAAAAATCCAGATTTCTGGCTTGTCCTGAAAAATCAAAAGACCCAGCCACAATTAACCACAGCTGAACAGCACTTGCCCCTTCAGCCAGGAGAGTGAGGGAGCTCTGTACACACACGTGTACACACACACACACACACACCACTCCCCACCCTCCCCCAGGAGCCTGGACCCCGTGTTGTGACTCCTGGCCCACTAGGAAGACGTTAAACTCTGAAGACCATCAGACCAGACACTAGTTTCGGCCCTGGCATTTGTTCACAGTGACCCCAAGAATTACTTCTCTGCTCTGAGCCTCAGTTTCCTCTTCTGTTAAATAAACAGTCATTTAACAAATATTTACTGAACGCCTATTCTAGGCCAGGTATTCAGCAAACAGGGTAGACAAAGCAGACACAAAGTAAACAAGTAAAAAATAAACAACATAATTTTCTGATGATGATCCGTGCTAAGAAAGAAGTAAAACATGGCGAGGTGCTAGAGAGTGGCTGGTAAGAGTTCGTTTGTAGGGACGCCCCTTAGCTAAGGCGGTCAGGCCTGACCCAAGAGCTGGGGCAAGTGATTGTAGGCACTGCCTGGGGCTGTTGGGGGCACTAAATGTGAGGCACTTCCTACCTGGCGAGGGTGCTGCTAGTTGGGCCCCATCCCCAGCTGGGTCTGGTTAGGAGGCCTAAGGGGGAGGAAGGGAGAGTGGGGGAAGGGCAGCTCCCAGGAGCAGGTGGGACCCAGGCCTCCCCACCCCCACGCACCAGCGCCTTGCTTCTAGCACGCTGCTTTCAAAGCGCAGGCAATTATCCCATCTATAAATACAGCCTGCAAGAGCCGAGAGCGGCAGAGACACAGGCAAGAGGAATTAACCCTTGAGTGGGCCTCCCCCAACTCTGCTCCCCCGACAGTTTTCCCCTCCCCCTTCCTGCCGCCGGCCCCGCCCCCTCCGCCCCAACCCCTTCCCACCAGCAGCTGAATCAATGTTTGACTTGGACAAACAGCTGCCCCCTGCAAGCGGGAAGGGATTCAGAGGCGGCAGTCTATTCCTTGGTGGTATTTATTCTAGAAGCGGGTAGCGGCTCCATGTCAGCTCTGCACCAACCCTCAGCTCCTGACCGAAGCCCAGGGGGCCACGTTGCAGGTCACCTTCAAAGGGCAGTTCTGTCTCCAGTCTCACTCACCCTGGAATGGGGAACCATGTGCCGCAAGCCTAGGATTGAGTTACACTGGAAAAAAAAGTCTTTGTTCTATTTGTCCGGTGTTACACCAGGCCCTACTAATGTCCCTTCTCCCGAGCTCCCGACTCACTAGCCTTCCCTGGGTTCTCAGAGCAATGACTTCCTCCCACCTTGGGGCACTTCTGTTCCCACTGCTGCAAAAAGCAGTCCCAGGGTGTTCACTGAACACCTCATCTTTCCACGAGGTACCCCAGACTATATCTAACCCCTTCATACGGCTTGATAGGACTTAGGAGTTTTTATTATCTGTCCCCTCCTCCCACACACTGCCCTGTGAGTTATGTGCCTCTTGATACTCACTATTGTATCCACACACCAAGCACAGCGCCCTAAACCCAGTTGGTACTCAAATATTGGTGAATGAGTGAACAGGTCAATGTGTGAACGTCCAGTCTCGTGTTAACACCACGAGATGTGGGGAGGACCGCAAAACTCCCCCAGAACCTAAGCACAGGGTGTCTAGAGTGGTGCCTCCTAGTTCAACACCGTCCCCAGCACTTTGACCAGCGCCTGCCGCATGCTTCGTACTCAGTGAATGTCTGCTGATTGAATTGAGTGAAGTTCCTGCCACGGAAAAGCTCCTATTTAGGTATTACCAGCCCAGTGAGAGGCTTTCCAACAACACTGCAGCACAGTTCAGAAAGGTTTTCTTCCCCAGCAAGTCTACCACAATAAACATTACAAAGCAAGCTGTAAAGCTGATATTAAAAAAAAATTAACCATTAGTAAGGAGGGAATCAATGAGTTATGATCTGTACATGCATTGTGGGTCCTAAGCAGTAAGTGGTGTGATAGGCAGACAGAGGGCTAGTACTGGCCAGAAGACTTTCCCAGTCAAGGTAGGACAAGACACAGGCTAGATGTGTAAGGTCAGGGGCAGGGAGGCTTCCCTCGTTAATTCACTCCACGAATCTTGAAAACAAAGTAACACTGGGAAAGCTCCAAGAGTGGAGCCTGTCCCACAGGAGCGCTCCATCAGACTTGATGGCTCTTAACTATTATTATGTGTGAAGCACCTGATGCAGGTCTGGACTGTGGGCATGCCATGGTGGAGAAGATCAGATCCCAGCTCTGCTGGAAATTTTATTCACACAGAAGGCCAAGTAAATAAACTGAGATAATTTCAGGAGAGGAGAAGCACTATGAAGGAAATAAAATCACTGGCAGAGGCCAACTTTAGCCAGGGTGGTCAGGAGAACCTCTGTGAGAAGGTGAAGTGACAGCAGAGTCAAGAATGAGCGAGTCACTGAAGGGGGGTTGGGCGGGGCACCGGACAGGGTGTTCTAGCACAAAGGACAGGCTGAGCTGCTCCTGCAAGGGCACTAGCTAGCTAGAACAGCGGGATGGAGTCCAGAAACACAAGAACCAGCATTGCTGGACTGGCAGTGAGCAGGACAGAAAGACTGATCCACAATCTCCTATAATTCCTGTTATGGATTGTTTGTACCCCCCAGCCGGTTACCAAAGAGGGGCTCCCTGTTTCCTGTGACAGGGCAAAGGCAGAAACAGCTAGGTAAAATTAAATAGCTTTCTTCATGGCAGGGGTTCTAAGAACGTTGAACTTGCTGATGACTCTTCAAGATGAGAACGCAGAATGCATTGTTGGCCAAGCTTAAGTGACAAGTGGGGGAGAAGTGTCTCACAGGACTGTGCTCCAAGGAAGTCATTTCTGGAAGAGTAACACCAGACACTAAAATCACCACTGTCCCAGCCCTCCTGGGAAAGACTAAGCTGCTTCATAGGTTTCTGAACCAAAATCTGATGCTCTCTGGGAGAGGTCAGACTGGGAACGCAATAAAGAATGTCCTCACGGTAGAAGCATCAGACCCAGCTCCTCAGGCCTGTCCTTCCAGCATCCCCCTGACTCTACACCTTTCACTGGACCCACTCACTCTCCCATAAAGAAAATCCCTCTGGTGCTCTAGGCCTGGGCAAGGTAACAGTCACAGGGCCTGGGTTCCTGCTTCCTTCCTGTGTTTACCTGGCTCCCTGCTGGCCACTGAATTTTGTTTTCTTTTATACACCCTGCACTCACCTCTGTGGCTTTTTCGGTCTTACACTCTCTTGCTCCTGCTGCCGCTGAACATCTTTGGTAGCCACTACCCAGACCAAACAGCCCTGATCCTTGAGACAAAACTCTGATGTGGGCACAGACGGCTGCCCCCTGTTGGAAGTAGGTGGTGGGTACTCAAACCTACCAATGGGACACTCACATCAATTACAGAGACACCAACCAGTCTCCCATGAGGTTCACTGTGGAAAGAGACCTACTTCCCCAGGGCAGAAAAATCATCAATCTTGGCTGAAAAATCCTAGCAAGCCTCGGTCAAGTTAAGGGCTAAGCTGTAGAACCCTGACTGCTTTAGTGTCACTCACCACAACCACCAAGCATGTTACTTTTCCCTTTACAATCTTGTGTTGATCAAGTGGTAAGTTAAAAAAAAATAAAGGATTTGCGCCCTTGCACAAGATGAAATAATAGGGCCTAGATTTACCCTCTTACCTTAAAGTTAGAAAACCAGACAAAACATAGGAACATTAGTTTTCAGAGATTAGGTAACAGCCAACACAGCACTGTGGTGATGGAGAAAAGAGAAACAAGCCAGATGAGCCCTCCTATGGCACCAGCTCACTACAGAGGCAATTTCCGACCACAGCAAAAGGAGAGGGTGTGCAAACAGAGCCCGGCAGGCTCTCTGGATGGAGGGGTCCCAAATCAACCCTTAACAACAGCTACCCAATGCCACCAGCTTCGTGGCTACTATTTACCCCATATTTCTCGAATGCGGATACATTGCACCAGCTAATCCATCCTTGTCCACTGGTGTACATCCCAAGTCCCCACAGATTAAAGCTTGCACCACTCCACCTACCTTCATTAACATGGTCCTCACTGCCCTCCAAGCAACAGCGACCCAGCTCCCACATGCTATCCTACCAGCTGCTCTCCCCCTGTGGGGCACCTGCACTCGGAGGTTGGCTTTGTTAGTGGGCTCTGGGAATCAACAACACCTGTGGAGAGGGAGGGACGGAAGCAGCAGGGGCGCTTCCACTGACCCTTGGAGGAGTATTGAAGCTGAGATAACACTTTCTGGGTGATCCTGTGTTGGGGTGAAGGGGCTAGAGCTTTGTATCCTGGCTTCCATCAGTCATTGGATGTAATCCGCTCCAGAAGTGACTGTGACCTTGAACTGGTGGCCCTTTGGAACCGAGGCAGTCCCAAAAGGGCTGACAGCTGAGGGCTCTCAGCTATGGCACTCCCAGCAGATGGGGAATTAGCCCTGCACTCCTGACGGAAGTTCTGAGTGGCACATCCAGTGTCCACTATCTCCTCCCAAAGAAGCTACCGGCACATAAGTCCTTGCTTCAAGCTTTACTCTCAGGGAAACAAAACCAAAAACAATTGGGACCAATTGGGATGCTTAGTTCACTCAAAAGGGAGGAGAGGT
The DNA here is from genome assembly GCF_002201575.2 of Neomonachus schauinslandi. Lineage (NCBI taxonomy): Eukaryota > Metazoa > Chordata > Mammalia > Carnivora > Phocidae > Neomonachus > Neomonachus schauinslandi. Next base: position 23,798,488 of record NC_058411.1, read on the forward strand.
CCTCATAGTCCGCTAAATTGTTATTTAGGAAAAGAAGAAAAGGAGAGTTTCTCTAGGAGAAAAGGGAGTCTTTGTAGTCTCTGGAAATACCTGAATGAAGCCTTAGGAATTTTCTTCCCTCTCTCTTTTCTAGAAAGTCCTTTATTTCACCCAGCTTGAACCTACTATTGAAGGAGAACTTTCTGAACATCATTAGTCTCTGTGAACAAAGCTCTGCGCATTCAGCAGCTGAATTGCAAAGTTCTCATGGAAAGCTTGATACTAGGTATGAGAACAGAGCAAGGCTGGCTGGGTGCTCAGGCCCTAATCAAGGTCTAGGTTTGGAGCAGAGCCACACCCCAGAGAGCAAGTTCCACCCACCTGGGTCCAATATTTGCCTCCTCCATCTTCTTCTCTAAACACATCTTTCCAGGGCACCACCCACCTCAAGGCAGCACAAGAGAGTAGGGAGAAATCTCAGAGCGTTAAGCAGCTTAGAAACCAGGAGGCTACACCAAAAGTGCAAGGTACACCTAGGCAGAAATCAGGCTGATGTGCTGTGATAAATGATCCAGGGGGCAGGAGGAGGCACATTCTGCGGGCTGGCCTCACAGCATCATTCTTGCCAGAGCCCTGTGCCATCGGGCTGACTGTCAGCATCAGCCCCACACAGCAGCCTCAGCCAGAGCCTCCAGCAGCTGCAGGTCAGCACCTAAACGCATCCAGCCTCTACTTTCTCCCTTGCATGGACTCCAATCTGCCCTCCTTCCTCACTGAAGACACCATCTTTATTGAGGAACAGGAAAGTTGGGTACCATGAATGAGGCATGGTGTAAAAATCATTGCCATTAGCATCACACTGACCAAAGATCCAATCTCTGCTTTACCACTTACCATTCTTGGCCCTTGGGCAACTTCTTCTGCTACCTGACTTAGAGGATGGCCGTGAGGATTAAGTGAGAAAATATATTTGAAACTTGCCCAAAGTGCTTAATAACATCTATTTCCTACCTCTCCCACCATCAGATGATTTTGACTTCCCTAAACTGTGCAAAGAGCTACAGGGAAACAACACATGACTTTTATCAAAGGACTTACCATTTAAGAGCTCCACAAAGACAGGAAACACACCCCTTTTATCCACCATGTATACCCAGTGTCTAGCACAGTGCCTGGCATGCATACATACGTAGAAATATTTGTAGATTGAATAATGGATGAATCGTGTAAATCCGAATCTTAAAGTCTTCAGACCCCAAAAGAGCATCTACTCCAGGGATGGCAAATCATTGACTTGCTTGCCTACCCCAACTAATATATAGTTAATACGTAGAACACTGTGTTGAGAAGGATTCTGAGGCCCCATGTGTCCAGCAAGAGAGAGTGATGTAATCAATTAGCAATTTCTGCCCAAAGTATGAAAAGGAATAAAGCATCATGAGTGCCTATACTTACCCTTTTTGATTCAAACTAACACATCACTTTACTGATGAGGAAGTAGGGGATCAAAGATCACCCAGCCAGTTACGGTCAGCCTTGAGCACAAACTTCAACTCTGGATATGAGCAGAAGAGAAAACAAGGCTGGCAAAACCCTGATCTGGAGGATAATGGCAGTTAGTTGAGAACAGAGGCCAAGAGACTCCATCCAAGCAGCCTTTCCTTACAGCCACTGCCCCAAGATACACATTTCTCCTCAACCCCCATTAGCAGAGGTACAAGCAGTAATCCAGGAGAAATGCTGATAGATCACACAGACTGAGGAATTTCAATTAGGCCCAGAGACCAAACTCCCTGTTAATTCCCTTTTCACCATTCCCTCAGGCCACTTCAGTTCTGCGTGCGCCCCACCCCCCTTCACTTTGGGCATGTGGCTACCCTCCCACATCCTCAGCCTCCCAGATTCCTCAGTTGCAGCCCTCATTTAAGACAGATTTGTCTCATCCCTCAAGATCACTGCTTGGGAGAAGCAGAGAGAAGAGTAATTAGCAAATTCAGCATTCTGGTAACCCTTCTACAGGGAAGGATGATCATTTGTTAGCTTAAGTAAATCCCCATGCCTTGATTAGCTGCCTCACTTTGACAAAGAAATGAGAACGCGCTCACTCATTGAGCCTAGGGCTCTGCGTGAGACCTAGGAGGTGAGCAAAAGTCAAAATAATTTTCATTTTTTGATTGAAAACTGAGGACTCTCCCCAAGGAGGAGGAGCATAACTTCCCACTCCATCATTGTGGGCTGTACCTAATGACTTCCCGCCAAAGAGTACACTATAAAAAGGAACAAAAAGAGTAACTTTACTTTGGAGAAACCTGACAAACACTATCTCAGCCAGGTGGTCAAGGTTGGCATCGTTAAGGACAAGTCATATTGATAAGATGTGCTGAGGAGGAGAGCACTTCACCTCTGTGGTCTTCCTCCCCAAAACGTACAACGTTTCTAATCTTGAGAAACCCCAACTGAGGGACAGTCCACAAAATGCCTGACCGGTACTACTCAAAACTGGCAAGCTCATCAAAAACAAGGGAAGTCTGACAAATTGTCATAGACAAGAGGAACATAAATGTAAAGGAATAGCCTAGATGGGATCCTGGAACAGAAAAAGGATACAGGTAAAAACTGAGGAAATCTGAATAAAGTGTGGACTCTAGTTAATAAGAGTGGATCCTTGTCAGTTCATTAATTATAGTAAATGTACCATACTAATGTAAAATGTTAATATCAGGGGAAACCGGATATAAGGCATATGGGAATTCTCTGTATTATCCTCACAAATTTTCTATAAATCTCAAACTATTCTAAAATAAAATGCTTATTTAAAACAAGTGAAGGAACAGGGAGGAGCAAGATGGTGAAGGAGTAGGAGACCTAAATTTCGTCTGGTCCCAGGAATTCAGCTAGCTAGGGATCAAACCATTCTGGACACCTACGAACTCAACAGGAGATAGAAGAAAAGAATAGCAGCAACTCTCTGAACAGAAAAGCGACCACTTTCTGGAAGGTAGGACGTGCGGAGAAGTGACTCCGAGGCAATATTCGGGAAGATAGACGGCGGGGGAGGGGGCGCCCTCGGCCACTTCTGGGAAGTGATAGAGCCGCGGAGCACAAAATCGGAACTTTTAAAAGTCTGCTCCGCTGAGGGACGTCGCTCCAGTGGCTAAGCGGGGTGTGGAAGCCTCAGGGGACAGTGTGGTCTGAGGACCCTCAGGGTCACAGAAAGACCGGGGGTGCCTGAGCGCGGCAGAGCTCCCAGGTATCGGAGCGGGGAAGCCAGCTGCAGAGACGGAGCCCAGGCGCGGGCTCTCAGCTCGGGGTTGCCATAAACCGTGATCCGGGGCACAGTTGGGCCACTGCTCCTCCAGCAGGGACCCAACAAGCGGCAGATCCAGGGAGACTCACCTTCCTCTCCCGGGAGGAGCCGCGCAGGAGTGCACCGCAGGGATCTGCTGGGTTTGGAGACTCCACCCGGGGTCGGGTGCCAGAGATAGAAACGCTCGGTCACTGGCCGGGTGAGCACGGAGTGTGGCTGAAGACCAGGGAGACAGGAGTGATTGACTGCTTTTCTCTGGGGGCGCACTGAGGAGTGGGACCCCGAGTTCTCGGCTCCTCCTGGGCGGAGATTGGGAGGCCGCCATTTTCACTCTCCGCCTCCAAAGCTGTACGGAAAGCTCACAGGGAACAAAAGCTCCAGAGAGCAAACCCGAGCAGATTACTTAGCCCGGACCGGCCAGGGCGGGGCAATTCCGCCTCCGGCAAAGACATTTGGGAACCATGGCAACAGGCCCCTCCCCCAGAAGATCAGCGAGAACAGCCAGCCAAGACCAAGTTTACCGATCAATGAGAATGGCAGAACTCCAGCGCTAGGGGATACTGCACATAGAATCCATGGCTTTTTTCCTATGATTCTTTAGTCTTTCGAAGTTAATTTTTTTAATTTTCTTTTTTTGAATTTTCTCTTTTTCCCTTTTTCAACCAACATCTTATCAATCCCTTTTTAAAAAATCTTTTTTATTTTTCATTTTTAGAGTTATATTCTATCCCTTCATTGTAGTTAACCTTATTTTGGGCATATATACAAGTTGTTCTCTTTAAAATTTTGGGATACAGTTTCTTCTAACAGACCAAAATATACCCTAAATCTCTAGTGTATGGCTTTGTTCTAGTCTCTTGCCTGATCACATTCTCTCCCCCGCTTTTTTTTAATTTCTCTTCTTTTCTCAACCAACTTCTTATTAATTCCTTTTATAAAATCTTTTAAAATTTTCATCTTTAGAGTCATACTCCATCCCTTCATCGTATTTACCCTTATTTTTGTGCATATATAAGTTTTTCTTTCTTTAAAATTTTGGGAGGCAGGGGCGCCTGGGTGGCTCAGTCATTAAATATCTGCCTTCGGCTCAGGTCATGGTCCCAGGGTCCTGGGATTGAGCCCTGCATCGGTCTTCCTGCTTGGCGGGAAGCCTGCTTCTCCCTCTCCCACTCCCCCTGCTTGTGTTCCCTCTCTCACTGTGTCTCTCTCTCTCTGTCAAATAAATAAAATATTAAAAAATAAAATAATTTTTAAAAATAAAAAAATAATAAAATTTTGGGAGGCAGTTTCTTCTAACAGACCAAAATACGCCCAAAATCAAGTGTGTGGCACTGCTCTATTCACCAGCCTGATCATATTTGATCATATTCTTTTTTTTTCTTTTTTCTTCTTTATTTCCCTGTCTTTTCCCCCAGTTTCAGGTCTCTTCTGATTTGTTTAGTGTATATTTTTCTGGGGTCATTGTTACCCTGTTAGCATTTTGTTCTTTCATTCCTCTGTTCTCCTCTGGACAAAATGACAAGACAGAAAAACTCACCTCAGAAAAAAGAACAAGAGGCAGTACCGACTGCCAGGGATCTAATCAATATGAACATTAGTAAGATGTCAGAACTAGAGGTCAGAATGATGATTATAAAGATATTAGCTGGGCTTGAAAAATGCATGGAAGATACTAGAGAAACCCTTTCTGGAGAAATAAAAGAACTAAAATCTCACCAAGTCAAAATCAAAAAGGCTATTAATGAGGAGCAATCAAAATTGGAGGCTAGGATAAATGAGGCAGAAGAGAGAATTAGTGATAAAGAAGTCCAAATGATGGAAAATAAAGAAGCTGAGAAAAAGAGAGATAAACAACTACTGGATCACGAGGGCAGAATTTGAGAGATAAGTGATACCATAAGATGAAACAATATTAGAATAATTGGGATCCCAGAAGAAAAAAGAGAGAGGGGGGCAGAAGGTATATTGGAGAAAATTATAGCATAGAACTTCCCTAATTTGGGGAAGGAAACAGGCATCAAAATCCAGGAGGCACAGAGAACCCCCCTCAAAATCAATAAAAATAGGTCAACACCCCAACATCTAATAGTAAAACTTACAAGTCTCAGAGACAAAGAGAAAATCCTGAAAGCAGCTCGGGACAAGAGATCTGTAACCTACAATGATAGAAACATTAGATTGGCAACAGACCTATCCACAGAGACCTGGCAGGCCAGAAAGAACTGGCATGATATATTTAGAGCACTAAACGAGAAAAATATGCAGCCAAGAATACTATATCCAGCTAGGCTGTCATTGAAAATAGGAGAGATAAAAAGCCTCCAGGACAAACAAAAACTAAAGGAATTTGCAAACACGAAACCAGCCCTACAAGAAATATCAAAAGGGGTCCTCTAAGCAAAGAGAGAGCCTAAAAGTAACATAGACCAGAAAGGAACAGAGACAATACACAGTAACAGTCACCTTACAGGCAATACAGTGGCACTAAATTCATATCTTTCAGTAGTTACCCTGAATGTAAATGGGCTAAATGCCCCAATCAAAAGACACAGGGTATCAGACTGGATAAAAAAAAAACAAGACCCATCGATACGCTGTCCACAAGAGACTCATTTTAGGCCCAAAGACACCCCCAGATTGAAAGTGAGGGGGTGGAAAACCATTTACCATGCTAATGGACACCAAAAGAAAGCTGGGGTGGCAATCCTTATATCAGACAAATTAGATTTTAAACCCAAGACTATAATAAGAGATGAGGAAGGACACTATATCCTACTTAAAGGTACTATCCAACAAGAAGATCTAACCATTGTAAATATCTATGCCCCTAACATGGGAGCAGTCAATTATATAAGCCAATTAATAACAAAATCAATGAAACACATCGACAACAATACAATAATAGTAGGGGACTTTAACACCCCCCTCACTGAAATGGACAGATCATCTAAGCAAAAGAGCAACAAGGAAACAAAGACTTTAAATGACACACTGGACCAAATGGACTTCACAGATATATTCAGAACATTCCATCCCAAAGCAACAGAATACACATTCTTCTCTAGTGCCCATGGAACATTCTCCAGAATAGATCACATCCTAGGTCACAAATCAGGTCTCAACTGATTCCAAGACTGGAATCATTCCCTGCCTGTTTTCAGACCACAACGCTTTGAAACTAGAACTCAATCACAAGAGGAAAGTTGGAAAGAACTCAAATACATGGAGGCTAAAGAGCATTCTACTAAAGAATGAATGGGTCAACCAGGAAATTAAAGAATTAAAAAAAATTCATGATAACAAATGAAAATGAAAACACAACTGTTCAAAATCTTTGGGATGCAGCAAAGGTGGTCCTAAGAGGAAAGTATATAGCAATACAAACCTTTCTCAAGAAACAAGAAAGGTCACAAATACACAACCTAAGCCTACACCTAAAGGATCTGGAGAAAGAACAGCAAATAAAGCCTAAACCCAGCAGGAGAAGAGAAATAATAAAGATCAGAGCAGAAATCAATGCAGTAGAAACCAAAAGAACAGTAAAACAGATCAATGAAGCTAGGAGCTGGTTCTTTGAAAGAATTAGTAAGATTGATAAATCCCTGGCCAGACTTAGCAAAAAGAAAAGAGAAATGACCCAAATAAATAAAACCATGAGTGAAAGAGGAGAGATCACAACCAACACCAAAGAAATACAAACAATTATATGAACATATTATGAGCAACTATATGCCAGCAAATTAGATAATCTGGAAGAAAAGGATGCATTCCTAAAGATGTATAAACTACCAAACTGAACCAGGAAGAAATAGAAAACCTGAACAGACCTATAACCACTAAGGAAATTGAAGCAGTAATCAAAAATCTCCCAATAAACCAGAGCCCAGGGCCAGATGGCCTCCCAGGGGAATTCTACCAAACATTTAAAGAAGAATTAATATCTATTCTTCCTAAACTGTCACAAAAAATAGAAATGGAAGGAAAACTTCCAAGCTCATTTTATGAGGCCAGCATTACCTTGATCCCAAAATCAAAGACCCCATCAAAAAGGAGAATTACAGACCAATATCCCTGATGAACATGGATGCAAAAATTCTCACCAAAATACTAGCCAATAGGATCCAATGGTACATTAAAAGGATTATTCACCACGACCAAGTGGGATTTAACCCTGGGCTGCAAGGTTGGTTCAACATTCGCAAATCAATCAATGTGATACAATACATTAATAAAAGAAAGAACATGAACCATATGATCCTCTCAATAGATGCAGAAAAAGCATTTGACAAAGTACAGCATCTTTTCTTGATCAAAACTCTTCAGAGTGTAGGGATAGAGGGTACATACCTCAATATCATAAAAGCCATCTATGAAAAACCCACAGTGAATATCATTCTCAATGGGGAAAAACTGAGAGCTTTCCCCCTAAGGTCAGGAACACGGCAGGGATGTCCACTATCACCACTGATATTCAACATAGTACTAGAAGTCCTAGCCACAGCAGTCAGACAACAAAAAGAAACAAAAGGCATCCGAATGGGCAAAGAAGAAGTCAAACCCTCACTCTTTGCAGATGATATGATACTTTATATGGAAAACCCAAAAGACTCCACCCCAAAACTGCCAGAACTCATACAGGAATTCAGTAAAGTGGCAGGATATAAAATCAATGCACACAAATCAGTTGCATTTCTATACACCAACAACAAGACAGAAGAAAAAGAAATTAAGGAGTTGATCCCATTTACAATTGCACCCAAAACCATAAGATACCTAGGAATAAATCTAACCAAAGAGGCAAAGGATCTGTACTCAGAAAACTATAAAATACTCATGAAAGAAATTGAGGAAGACACAAAGAAATGGACGTTCTTGCTCGTAGATTGGAAGAACAAATATTGTGAATATGTCAATGCTACCTAGAGCAATCTACACATTTAATGCAATCCCTATCAAAATACCATCCACCTTTTTCAAAGAAATGGAACAAATAATCCTAAAATTTGTATGGAACCAGAAAAGACCCCAAATAGCCAGAGGAATGTTGAGAAAGAAAAGCAAAGCTGGTGGCATCACAATTCCGGACTTCAAGCTCTATTACAAAGCTGTCATCATCAAGACAGTATGGTACTGGCACAAAAACAGACACATAGATCAATGGAACAGAACAGAGAGCCCAGAAATGGACCCTCAACTCTAGGGTCAACTAATCTTCAACAAAGCAGGAAAGAATGTCCAATGGAAAAAAGACAATCTCTTCAACAAATGGTGTTGGGAAAATTGGACAGCCACATGCAGAAGAATGAAACTGGACCATTTCCTTACACCACACACAAAAATAGACTCCAAATGGTTGAAAGACCTCAATGTGAGACAGGAGTCCATCAAAATCCTAAAGGAGAACACAGGCAGCAACCTCTTCGACCTCAGCCGCAGCAACTTCTTCCTAGAAACATCGCCAAAGGCAAGGGAAGCAAGGGCAAAAATGAACTATTGGGACTTCATCAAGATAAAAAGCTTTTGCACAGCAAAGGAAACAGCCAACAAAACCAAAAGACAACCGAGGGAATGGGAGAAGATATTTGCAAGTGACATATCAGATAAAGGGCTAGTATCCAAAATCTATAAAGAACTTATCAAACTCAACACCCAAAGAACAAATAATCCAATCACGAAATGGGCAGAAGACATGAACAGACATTCTTCCAAAGAAGACATCCAAATGGCCAACAGACACATGAAAAAGTGCTCAACATCGCTCGGTATCAGGGAAATCCAAATCAAAACCTCAATGAGATACCACCTCACACCAGTCAGAATGGCTAAAATTAACAAGTCAGGATACAACAAGATGTTGGCGAGGATGCAGAGAAAGGCGAACCCTCCTACACTGTTGGTGGGAATGCTAGCTGGTGCAGCCACTCTGGAAAGCAGTATGGAGGTTCCTCAAAAAGTTGAAAATAGAGCTACTGTATGACCCAGAAATATCACTACTGGGTATTTACCCCAAAGATACAAATGTAGTGTTCCAAAGGGGTATGTGCATGGCAATGTTTATAGCAGCAATGTCCACAATAGCCAAACTATGGAAAGAGCCAAGATGTCCATCAACAGATGAATGGATAAAGAAAATGTGGTGTATATATACAATAGAATATTATGCAGCCATTAAAAAAATGAAATCTTGCCATTTCCAACAACATGGATGGAACTAGGGGGTATTATGCTGAGCAAAATAAGTCAATCAGAGAAAGACATGTGTCATATGATCTCACTGATATGAGGAATTCTTAATCTCAGGAAACAAACTGAGGGTTATTGGAGTGGTGGGGGTGGGAGGGATAGGGTGGCTGGGTGATAGACATTGGGGAGGGTACGTGCTATGGTGAGTGCTGTGAATTTTGTAAGACTGTTGAATCACAGACCTGTACCTCTGAAACAAATAATACACTATATGTTAAAAAAAAAAATAGTAGGAAGGGAAAAATAAGGAGGGGGAAATCAGAGGGGGAGACGAACCATGAGAGACTATGGACTCTAAGAAACAGAAGGTTCTAGAGGAGAGCAGCGTGGGGGGATGGGTTAGCCTGGTGATGGGTATTAAAGAGGGCACGTATTGAATGGAGCACTGGGTGTTATACACAAACAATGAATCGTGGAACACTACATCAAAAATTAATGATGTAATGTATGGTGATTAACATGACATAATAAAATAAGATTTTAAAAGAATAAATAAAACAAGTGAAGGCAAGGGTCTTAAAGGTCATCTCTAGAACAGCAGCAGCAGGTGGCTCTAGAGGCACTTGTGGTGACAAGACTTGTCCACCTTCTCCCTCCCTCTGAAATGACTTTTTCCCTTTGAGCAGCAAATTGGCCTCCTCTCTTCCTGCCTAGAGAACTTCAAACTCTGGTCTCAGTTCCGCCCTCTGAAACCCACAGAAAAAATATGGAGCCTAGACTCTCTTCTCCAATACACCCTCAAATGTTTCAGAATTATGCTTTATCAAATCCAAAGAGACCTGCAAACATCTTCCAGACCCAAACCTTCATTTTAGAGACAAGAAAACTCAGACCCAGGGGGCAGGAAACTCAATCACACCACAATCACACAGACACTGAAACCCAGGTTTGGTCACACCAGTCCAAAGTATTTTTCTTTGGACATGCTGCTCTTCAGAAGAAGGTTAAAATGTGTCCCTGTACACACCATTTCCTTCACTGTTATCATAATTTGGGACATCCAGATGCTCCAGTACCCTTCCAGGAAGACCCTCATCAGCTATGAATGCCTTTTTTACCCTCCTCCATAGTCCTTTCAAGAAGAAGTTGGGATTAGGGGTGTTCAAGAAACCAATATCCCCTACTTCCTAACAGTTGATGTCTCAAATTGAATAGAATGCTCCAGGTGAGACTTAACCAATGGTACTCTGTGGTATGAAGTTACAAATAAATAAGCAGCCCTTGGTTAAGCAAGCCTCAGATGCACATTGGCTAACTGTCACATGCATGAAGCATGGATCCTCATGCAGCCTTTTTAGTAAATCAGAATGTCAAGCTCAAAGTCACCATCACTTCCTGGCCCCATTCCACTTCCTTCCTATCTCTTCCAAAACGTTTTTATCCACTGAGAAAGAATAAAGGAAGGAGCTAGGCAAGAACTAACATTCATTGAGTCTGTGCAAGGTGCATTATATACATTACCCATTGATTTGTTCAATTAGGATTTACTGAGCAACATCATGTGCCCGAAATTGGGGGAAGAACTGAGAATACAAGCATCACAAGACACCATCCAGGCCTTCAGTGATTTAGTCCAGTAGGAAAGGCATTCATATCAACAACAAATTGCAGAACTATGTGACAAATAATGGAAGCGTGAGGTTGGGAGGTAACACCCAATACTTAGTGAGGTATTGGGTGTTTTCCAGATGAGTTAGCTGAGGCTTCAAACAGTTAGGTACCTTACCCAAAGAAATGAGTTACTTGGTAATTGAGGCAGATGTGTGAATTCAGAAGACCTACCTCTGAAGTCCATACTTTTCCACTATAATACTGCTTCCCAAACTAAGTTGTCAATTTGTGCTATAGAAAAGGTATCCCGTGGTCAGTCAAGTTTGAGAATATAGAATACTATGTCTTCCTCTTGGAAATTCAAAATGTCCATACGCATAATAAAGGCTCAAAGAAGTCTTACAGTAAAATATCTGTTTAACCCTGTAGTGTCCTAGACATAAGTGGCCACTGAAATATTTTTTCTGAACTTTTAAATTTAATTTATATAGGGCGCCTGGGTGGCTCAGTCGTTAAGCGTCTGCCTTCGGCTCAGGTCATGATCCCAGGGTCCTGGGATAGAATCCCACATCGGGCTCCCTGCTCAGCAAGAAGCCTGCTTCTCCCTCTCCCATTCCCCCTGCTTGTGTTCCTGCTCTCACTATCTCTCTCTCTGTCAAATAAATAAATAAAATCTTAAAAAAAAAAAGTCATCACTGGATGTGGAATTATAATAAATGCTTTAAAAAAAATAAAAAATAATAAAAAAATAAATTTAATTTATATATAAATGACAAATAACATTATATTAGTTTCAGGTATACAACATAATCATTTGATATTCGTATATATTGTAGAATGATCCCCACAATAAGTCTACTTACCATCCATCACCATCTGTAATTACAGTATTTTTTCTTGTGATGAAAACTTTTAAGATCTATTCTCGTAACAACTTTCAAATATACAATACAGTATTGGTAACTATAGACACCATGCTATATATTACATCCCCTTGATGTTTATTTTAGAGCTCGAAGTTTGTATTTTTTAATTCCCTTCACCCATTTCACCCACCTTGATCCCCTCCCTACCCCTCCTCTGGCAACCAGGAATCTTTCTCTGTATCCATGTGCTTGGTTTTTGTTAGGTTGGTTTTGGTTTGTTTGTTTTTCGATTCCACTGTCAACTCTTTTTTTCAAAGAGTACTTAAGGAGGGCACGTACTGCATGGAGCACTGGGTGTTATATGAAAACAATGAATCGTGGATCACTACATCAAAAACTAATGATGTATTGTATGGTGACTAACACAACATAATAAAATTTAATTTAATTTAAAGAAGAGTACTTACTAACATATAGAGAATTAATGCTACAGGAATATGTACCTCTCTATACCATGCTGTCACCCCTCAGGTAAACAAATGTCACTATGCCACCCCTGGGAGAAAAAAAAAAAAAAAGCCTAACTTGGACTTAGCAGGTTAGAAATGTGAGAAAGTCAAAATGTCCTCTGAATATATACATAACCATGAGGCTTAACAGAAGGACTTTTAGCCTAGATGACATGAAGGTAAAGACCCATCTTGGTGTGGTATATATATACAATGGAATATTATGCAGCCATCAAAAGGAATGAGATCTTGCCATTTGCAACGACGTGGATGGAACTGGAGGGTATTATGTTGAGTGAAATAAGTCAAACAGAGAAAGACATGTATCATATGATCTCACTGATATGAGGAATTCTTAATTGCAGGAAACAAACTGAGGGTTGCTGGAGTGGGGGGGGGGGTGGGAGGGATGGGGTGACTGGGTGATAGACACTGGGGAGGGTATGTGCTCTGGTAAGCGCTGTGAATTGTGTAAGACTGTTGAATCTCAGATCTGTACCTCTGAAACAAATAATGCAATATATGTTAAGAAAAAAAAAAAGAAGAAGGTAGCGGGAGGGGAAGAATGAAGCGGGGGAAATCGGAGGGGTAGACGAACCATGAGAGACGATGGACTCTGAAAAACAAACTGAGGGTTCTAGAGGGGAGGGGGGTGGGAGGATGGGTTAGCCTGGTGGTGGGTATTGAGGAGGGCACATTCTGCATGGAGCACTGGGTGTTATGCACAAACAGTGAATCAAGGAACACTTCATCTAAAACTAATGATGTAATGTATGGGGATTAACATAAGAATAAAAAAAAAAAAGACCCATCTTGGGCCAAGACCACTTGGATTCAGCTCCAAATTCTATTCTTGTGCAAACAACCTTCCAGAGTTTCCTGGGTAGCTCTGAGGTCTTAACTTGCAGGAGGCCAATAGAAGTTCTGGAGTTATCAGGCCAAAGAGGGGGAGGGCACGATGAGAGAGGAGAAGGACCTCTGGCAACACAAGTCAGGGAGAGAAGCGGGATAGGAAGTGGCCAGGAGAGGGAAGTTGTGAGTGTTACCCTGTCACAGCACTGCCCGTGCTCCCCGGCACTGCTCGTGATCAGAAATACCTACTGACAGCACCGTATGTATTTCCTTTTCCTTCTCAATCACCCCACATCAGGGGTCCTAAACTATAGCACTGCGGACATTTGGGGCCAGCCAAGTGTTTCGTGGGACAAGAGGACTGTCCTGTACATTGTAAGGTGTTGAACAACATCCCTAGCCTCTACCCTATGCCAGAATTATGTGCTAATAGCACGAAAAATGTCTCCAAATATTGCCAAATATCCCCTGGGGTGGAGGTTGAAGGATGGGGGGCGAGCATCATCTCCAGTTTTGAACCACTGCCCTAAATGGTTCTTTGGGGTCTATCATCACCCCCATGTTACCAAATAAACTCCAAATAAGCAATTAGCCTGCAAAACGAAGATATAACCTCCCTTGAATATTATCACCCAGGCCTCAAGCTGCTTTCCCCCTGCTTTACCACCAGGTCATGACTTCTGCTCATTTCTGAGGGCCCATCCCAAATCATGAAGTCTTCCTGTCGACGTGAGTCAGCTGTGAACCCTTGCCTTCCTGCTCTATCCTACAATTCATGGTAGAGCACCGTTAGTAGTGGTCCATGACTGACTACCATTGAACATCCATGTGTATTTGGTCTTGCACTGTCCTGTAATTCATCTTGAGTGAGCAAACATTGATAGAGCATGTATGACGTGTCAGACAGCACACTGGTGCAGTGGGACACAGAGACACAGAATATGATCTCTACCTTTAAGAAGTTCAGTCTCATGGGGAAGATAGACCCAAAAGTTATAGTCCCACACAGCTGCTTGTCTTGTGTCCTCTGTGGGATCCCTGAGCATAAAGGCAAAAGTCTAATCCTTCTTTTGTGCCTACCACAGTACTGAGCACACGACAGGTGCCCAAAAGATTACAGTGAACTGGAATCAGTGAGGAAACAGCTTCTGTGAGATCATGTCTCCACAAAGGCATTTGATATCTACTGCATTTCCACTGGGCAACTTCTTTTATGAAGTGACGGTAAAGAGTGGTTGTCTTTATTTGGAAAAATAAAAAGACAGCAACCCTATGTAAATTACCCTGCCTTTCTTTCTTTCTTTTTTTTTTTTTTAACTTTTGCCCCATGAAATCCAAAAATCTAGGACCCACGCTTGAATAGAGAAAGTACAGAAAGGGAAGAGGGGGAAGGCAAGAAACACATTTAAACAATTTGGAAATAATGAAGATTTTGCAAAAATAACTGTCGACAACAAATAGGCTAGGGAATACTTGGAAAATGTGAACATATGCGAAATCAGCAAATTGAAAGAGTCTGCATTACCAAGTCTTTGGGGGGAATAGACTAACACTAACATTTTAGGAAAATGATGGAGAACAGAAGGACAAAAAGAATGTGGGAAGACAGATGGAGGAATTCACCTTCTAAAGCCAGAAATAATAGGAGCCCCACAGGGCCATGGTTTAGGAAGGCTAGCTCTAGCATTTCCAAAAACAATGGAATAGAGTTTAAAATGCTTGAACAACAGAGATGAATAGTGGACTCAAGCTATAGGGCAAATACACAGCCTCCAGTTAGAATCAGGGGGCAGAATCCATAGGCGTCAAAGCTCAGAAACCCTCAATAAATAGTAGCAGGAGTTATTAGTATTATCATTGACATATTAAGTTCCCCTGGCCCTATAACCTTGTCCTTTCCTCTCCTTGGACTTGAATTTGTATCACATGAGGGATTTATACGCAAGCCTTGAAAAGGACCAAGCTTACTGGTAGCTACGAAAACTTCCCAAGGATTCAGTCCTTTCCATTCACTTGACAAAACTGAGAGTGACCCCAGAAAGGGAAGCACAATCCAGAGCAGCAACTGAAGCTCAGGACAGTCTGTTTCAAAGAGCACCTCTGTCTAGAGTCTCTATAGTTCTAAACCCACTTCAGGACATGCTCCACCTACCCTCTCCTTCAACCACACCACAGCCCAGCCCACCCCATCACAGTTCTCCAGCAGCAAAACACATTGTCCTGCTCACCCCTTGCAGCCACCAAAAACTCACGAATATGGGCTAAATGCCAGCAATAAGCTTCTCCAGTGTAGAATTGGGGAAGACCCAAGAGCCCATAGCCCACATCAGGAGGAGTGGTGGTGACTTACATCTGATGGGCCCAGGGGCAGGGGAAGACCAAGACCCTCCCCACAGCAGGCACAGGTCAACCTTAGGTGAAAGGGTTCAAACCAAGACCAATAGACCTTAAAGGAAAGACGGCATTTCCTTAGCCAAGTCCAGACTTTGTGCAAATGGCAAGAGGCCTTTGATGGCAGTTCCTTTTAGGCCACATCTCCAGCCCTCCCAGCCCTGAGAAAGTTGTAGCCTCATGAAGGGTTGTCCCCACTGGCCCTGGAAAGAAGCACAATCCTCAAGGCCGGGCCCAGCTGAGAGATGAAAGATGCATCCAGCCACAGAACAGGAGAAACTGTCTCTATTGACCAGAATATAGCCACCCAAGAACTTGAAGATGAGAAAATGAGTCTGTCTTTTACAGTTAGGGCAAAGATATGCAAAACCTGCCTAGTGTAACATATCCATAGATGGAGTGTGTCCATTAAAGAAGAAAGTCTCTTAAGGCAGTTGTTTTATCAAATTGCCAGCCCTTTCCCCTTAGTAGGTGGTAAAATGTACCAGGGGCTTACCAGTATTTTTTTAAGTTAAATAGAATAGAAAATATAAGAATACATCACACATAATAAAGATACGTATTATTTCCACGAAGTGTGTATGTGTATACACATGTGTAGTAGTTTCAGTTAACAACGTATATCTTTACTGTCGGTCCCTGTCAAATTTTTTTGAAAATCACTGCTCTCAAGTAAACATTGGTAGAATCTAACAAAGTTCTAGCCAAATTAATCATTCATACATTTATCACTAATTCAAAAATATGCCTTGAGCACCTACTATATGCCAGAGTTACACTGGGCACAGACTAAACAATTCCACAGTTCTTGTTACATATTTGCACACTTCTAAGTTCCTTACAGATGCTAATGAAGTTAGCCCTCACAACAAGCCTCTGAGATAGGTTCCATTATTATCAACATCTTATTCAGATGAGTAACTGGCCCAAGGTCACATAGCTAGCAAGTGGCAGAGCTGGAATTTGAACCTGCTTTTATCAATGAAGGAATACTGCCCAAGGATGCACCCAGTGCTCACAGCAACATCCTTGTTGCTGCAATGGGTTGTCTCTACCCGAGGCCACTACAAATTGGGCCCATATTACTAACACCCCTGGTCTGAACTTGTGCTGGCTAGTCAAATGGAGGCTTATACATTTGGCTCCTTGAGAAACCTGCTATAAGAGAGAGAATGCACTGTATGGAGCATCAGTTCCACTTGGCATTTGTCACCACACAAATTGAGGGCTTGGCATTCTCTTGATGTAAGTGAGCTCATGGGCTCATAGATCAATATTTTTGGGGCTGCAAGCCTACAGGTCAGTCCTGGACCACAGGGACTTCAACAAGGAAATGCCCCTGAATAACTATGTGCCCTTGGCTAAGTTACCTTTCTGTGCCTCAGTGCCCTCAACTGTGAAATAAGGATGATAACAGTATCTACCTCATAAGGTTGTTGCAAGGATTTAATGAAATATTATATATAAAGTGTTTAGCGAATGCCTAGCACATGGTAAATGTTAACTAGTTATTATTTATTGAGCGCTTAGTCTGAAATTTATCATCCAGTGGAAGAGATAACACCTGAACAAGATCATTCCTATATAATGCTGTGAGGGGCTAGAGGAATTCAGGATAAAGGTACTTAACTCAGGCAGAAAGCTTTGGAGAGAAGACAGTATCTGGAGATGAGTCTGAAAGAATTGAACCAATGGCTGAAGAATGGGGGAAGGACATTCCATCCAGACAGAGAACAACTTGGCAAAGACCCAGAGGACCTTACATATCTCCTTCTGCAGCACACCCAGGGTAAGATCACTCAAAAAGTCTCCAGCAAAAATTTCTGCAGCACACGTTTTTCCAAAGTTGTTTCTGGTGTTGGAATATCCATGTAATGTACACAGCTATACATCGTCACTTCTAGGCAGGTAAAAACCTCAGCCCTAAAAGAAATTTAAAGGGAAAAAACATCAGTCCCCAAATGCATTAGAAATGGAATCTCTCCCATGAGGATGGACATGCTTTAGAAATGTGTTTCTCAAAGCGTGCTTCCCAGACCTGGACCCTGTTAGAAAGCCATGCGCTCAGCCTCACCTGGATCTACCAAATCAGAAATTCTGGAGGTACAGCCCAGCCATGTGTACTTGAGAATCACTGCTTTGGAGAAACTTGCCAAAGAGGAGACGAAACTAAAAGCAACAGCAGTCTAGGCAGCAGCTCATGTGAAGAGCTGTGCTCACAATGTCCACTGTGCTACCCCATTTAACATAGCAACTAAAGAGTTCAGGTTCTAGAAACCCATAGTCTGGGGCTTGAACCCCAGCTTTGGTATTTGATGGCTGCTATTTCCTTCAACCCCTGCATCCTCATCTGCAGGTTGATCTCAGGACTCAGTGACATGTTCCCTATAAAGCACTTAGCACAGAGTAGCCCACTGAGAGCCAATATCCTGGAAGAAACTCTAGGAAATCTATCCCCCCCCCGCCAAAGTATCAACATTGCTATGGTTCTAGCAGCCTTTGGAACAGCGGTCTTCAAACTAGGGTACACATACTCTTAGGAGTCCAAACGGACTTAGTTTGGGAGCATGGATAGATTTATGAGGATCAATTTCTCAACCCTGTTTTCCAGCAGGGTTGAGATGCAGAAGGAGATATGTAAGGTCCTCTGGGTCTTTGCCAAGTTGTTCTCTCTGTCTGGATGGAATGTCCTTCCCCCATTCTTCAGCCATTGGTTCAATTTTTTCAGACTCATCTCCAGATACTGTCTTCTCTCCAAAGCTTTCTGCCTGAGTTAAGTCCTTTATCCTGAATTCCTCTAGCCCCTCACAGCATTATATAGGAATGATCTTGTTCAGGTGTTCTCTTCCACTGGATGATAAATTTCAGACTAAGCGCTCAATAAATAATAACTAGTTAACATTTACCATGTTCTAGGCATTAGCTAAACACTTTATATTGATCTGCCTGTATTGGGGGCATCAAGAGAGTTCTCTTTCCCCACTTTCTCTTTCAGGGAAGCCTTCCTCCCACTTACCAAAAGAAAGGCACAGTTCTCACTCATCCCAAACCTTAATATGATGCGTCCTGGACTATAAACTTCCAGGGCTCCAAACAGAGGGAGTAAATAGACATACTGATGTCAATGTCTGTAATGAGCGGGTAACAAATTCATTTGCAAGTGAGCAACTCAAATGACTGGTTACATGTCCTTTCCCAAGTCAGGTGTTTTCCACATAATCCAAGGAGGACCTAATTGAGCTGTCAGCTGATAGATCATCAAAAAATAGATCACTATGTGATTTTAATATATGAGTTGGAAGTACTCAATTCAAATGCAACAATGTTCCTTATATTTCCATCTATTTATATGAACAACATTTTCCATCTACTTATGTGAACCTTTCCAGCATTTGTCTTAATAAAAAATAGGATTGTATTTATAATTGTCTCATTCTAGCAATAAGTAATAGTCATCTACTGGTAGATGAAATAATTTGTAAAATCCCATTCGTTTCATACAGATGCATTTCTAATATATTTCACTTTTTGTGTTTAATAATTGTATACAAAAATGTATATTTATGTTGTTTCTCAACTGTATAGTAATAATAATTATAATGATAATTCAATCCAGAAGAAACATTTCAATACTTAAAGCCTTTTAGTCACATGAAATGTTTTAAAATGCTATTTCAATTCATATGTATGTTTTTGTTGCAAAGAAGTATGATACTGAAATCAATAAAAAACTTCCAAGCATAAAAATGTATTACATTAGGATAAAATTCTGTGGGGAAAGTGGAATGAAAATATAAGTCAAGGAGAAAAGAAATGATGTAAAAATGCCTGACTACTGAAGAAAAGCTTGTTTGGGTATTTATAAACAGAACAGAGTAGTATCAAATCACTATGATATTTAGACTTCATTGGGAACTTGAAAAAGAGCAAATAAAGGTTTATTTTTAAATGTCAGTATTTACAATATGCCCCAAATCACAATCTTTGCAACTATGTAAAGTTATAATGGGAAACTGTAGATATCAAATTAAAAATGTGCAAGGGGGTACATTGTCTCTCCAAATCCTACAAGGGATGTGCAAGGGAAAAAAATCTGAAGACCTCTGCTCTGGCAAACCTCCTCCTTCTTCTCCTCTTTCTTCAATAAGTAAACATATTACACAGAAATGATGTTCTCAGTGCTGAACTGAATGCTGAGAAGCTTTCCAGAGAAGTAACCAACATTGCCTCTATTTCCAAAGCTCACCATCTAGTTGAACCAATTTGTATATTCTACTACTCTATGTAACAAGCTACTCCAAAACTTGGTGACAGAAAAAATGTCAGTGGATTATGGTTTCCACCTAATCCAAGGAAGACCTGAGTTGTCAGCTGATAGATTAAAAATAATTTTTAATGTTTAACTCTAGAGAACAAACAGATGGTTGCCAGAGGGGAGGTGGGTGGGGGGATGGGAAAATAGGTGAATGGGATTAAGAGTATACTCATCATGATGCACACTGAGTAAATGTATAGAATTGTTGAATCACTATATTACATACCTAAAACGAATATAACACTGTATGTTAACTACACTGGAATTAAAATTAAAATAAATGGATAAATAAAAAGTTTTAAAATAATAATTATGAATGATAGACCACTATATGATTTTAATGTATGATTTAAGAGTAGCTCAAATAATTAAAATGTAACAGTATTCCTTACATTCCTCAGAGTCCATGGGTCTTCAGACAGTGTCCTGCTGGAATGGTTTGTCTCCACTCCATGATGCCTGGGGCCTCTACTGAGGAAACAAACACCCGGACAACACAAACACCTAGGAACCAGAAGATCTAGACCTGGAGAATCCACTTCTGTGTGGCTTCTTCACTCAGGTGTCTGGTATCTGGGTTGGGCTAACCAAAGACTGGACTCAGACGGGACTGATGACCAGTGTGTCCACACATGTGGCCTCTCCATATGGCTTTGGCTTTTCACAGCATGGAGAGCAAGCATTCCAAGAGAACTAAGTGGAAGTTGCGTGGCTTTTTATGACCTAGCCTCCTGCAGCAGTCGTGCAGTGTCACTTCTGCAGTGCTCAGTTGGTCAAAACAGTCACCAGATTCAAGAAGAGGAGACACAGACCCGAACTCTCAATGGGAGGAGTATCAAAGAATTTGCAGTCATTTTTTAAAAACCATCATGTTGGTTGAGGTGGGGTTTTTTGGGTTTTTTTTGTTTTTTTGCAACTTACATTCCTAACTGATACAATAGATGACAGAAGATAACATAAAGTAGATGTGAAGTTGAATAGTACAAGTAGGCTACTGAACTCAAGGTAGAAAGAGATAAAAGAGATGTAGCCGAGAAAGCCTTCATCGTAAACAAGCACCAGCTGAGGGCCTATACATGCACAGCCCAGAATAAAATGCCAAGAGGACTGCATAAATACTGCAAGACTCAGTATCTATCTCCAAATGAGTTCAAATCTCAACCTTCTATCCACAAACAACATGGCTTTGGAAAATCCTAGCTAAGCCTCACTTTGTATATCAGCAAAATGGAGAGCATATGCTAGGGTTGTTGTGAGATCTAAACAAAATAGCATGAAAAGGGTGTAGGATGGTGCTTGGCACTCAATAAGTGCTCAATAAATGCTGTGCATTTGTTTATTCATTCAAAGAACCTACACATGTGGGAAAATTGAGTAAGTATCAACCATAAAATTGACAGAGAATTAGTATTACCCAAACATAAGTCAGAGCTCTAAAACTCCTCTATGGGCTCAGTAAGCTTGACTGAAATTCATGAAGTGCAAAACTTAGAGGGCCTAGACCAATTTTCCTAGAGGAAAATTAGAACAGACTTTTGAAGATCTTCTCATGTCCAGGCTAACAGTCAAGTCTTTTGCCTGCAAAGCTCATCCCCACCATTGCCGCCAGTTTGGAAAAATCTATATCATTTCTCATGAAAAGCCAACTATCCCAATCTGGGCTACTTTTTCTGAGCATTAGATCTGAACTGATTTATTTTATCCCTAAATGCATTGGGCCACAATCTTCCTGAATGGATTAAGTCAGACCTTCTATTTTTAGCAGCTGGCTCATTCAGTCCATTTCCCTACTATAAATACCTACCTGCACTTATGTTAAAGTAGAACTTTTTTGTCATCTGATTGTCCCAGTCTAGATTAGAGGAGGAGAGATGAGGGAAAATGCAAACTGGGATAGAGGACAGAGAAGGAGGGACTGCATTGCTCTAAGCTGTTCACCAGCTATTTTCACAGACCCCAAGTTCCATAGCTGACTGAATGTGGGAGAAAGCCAAGAGATTCTAGCCCTTCTCCACATACTTCCTTGAGAAGTTGGCAGCTGTCTGGGACTTGGTGGAGCCACATAGGCTCTCTCCTATCATCTCATCTACTAGAATTATCCTTTCCCCAGTCTCATGTCTCCGTCCCCCTGTTCAGAGCATATGGATACTGACCCTAGCTTCCAAGGCAGACCAAGAGAGGTTTTTTTTTTAATGCTTTGTCTTAATGTTCTCAAGTGAAAATAAATTTTCATAGAATCTCATACCCATCTCCTTGGAGTCCCAAAGAAGGGGACACTGAGTTTTCACCAAATACTGATCAAACCCTTAATGAACTCAAAGCACTAAAAAACAATAGTCAGTCCAGAGTCAGATGAAGAAGTGGGTCCACTGGACAGCTGCCTGGTGCGCCAACTATCTATCACCAGGTTGCTAGTACACCACTAGAAACTTAAGGCAATGGAGGAAAAACATCATTTCAAAACTCTTCTCAGAAAAAGTAAAAGGAATACCATAAAATAATCCTGGAGATGTGACTAAGACCCCTAGGAGCCATGCTTTGGATTCTGAGTATTTGTCATTTTAGGGTAGCCAGGATCTAAATATTCTCCCTACATTAAGGTTTCTACCAGCAATACTCCCTCTCCATTCCTCCCCTTACTATCCCAGTTTTCAGCAGCTCCAAATTAAAGTTGAAAAATACTTGATTTGAACAAATAAATTGACTCAAGGGGGCAGGATATTATCAACAGTCCACCAAGATTCCCACATGTCTTGGTCTGGACACTTACCCCAAGGATCTGAGAGGGTTACAAAACACACTTGTTCACCCATGTTCAGGTACAAATGGATCACTGTAATTCAGCAGCCAATGGGGAGTAGAGTCTCCTCGTCTCTTGAAGATGCACAAAATACAGATGTGCCTCAAATAATAAAAAAGTGGAAAGTATTCATCAAATATTTTTAAGAACAATTCAGGTATGATGACCAAGTGGGGTTTATCTCAGGAACACAAGATTCAAATATCAATCATTGGGGGCGCCTGGCTAGCTCAGTCGATTGAGCATCCAACTCTTGATTATGGTTCAGGTCATGATCTCAAGGTCATGGGATCAGGCCCTGCATCAGGCTCCACACTCAGTATGGAGTCTGCTTGTCCCTCTCCCTCTGCCCCTCCCTGCCGCTCCCACACTCGCTCTCTCAAATAAATAAATCTTTAAAATATTTAAAAAAAAAACAAATATCAATCAATGAAATTCACCATATTAACAAAATGAAAAAGAAAAAAAAACAACAAATGATTATCTCAATAGACTCAGAAAGATTATTAGAAAATGATTCATAATAAAAATTCTCAGGGCTCTCAGAAATTTAAGAAAGAATGACATAGACAAGGTAACTGCCACAACCGCTTCCACTATGACCCCAACCTCCCCAACCCCATCATCACAGAATAATAAGCCAGGATTCACCATAACTATTGGGTAACTATGGAATGTTACACCAAAATTGAGAAAATTGGAGAAAGTACCTATGGAGTTATGGACAAGGGTAGACACAAAACTATAGGTCAAGTGGTAGCCATGAAGAAAATCAGACTAGAAAGTAAAGAGGAAGAGGTTCTTAGTACCACAATTCAGGAAATTTCTCTATTCAAAGAATTTTGTCATCTAAATATATATGCAAACAATGAATCATGGAACACTACATCAAAAACTAATGATATAATGTATGGTGACTAACATAACATAATAAAATAAAATTAAAAAAAAATAAATTAAATATAGTCAGTCTTCAAGATGTGCTTATACAGGATTCCAGCTTATATCACATCTCCAAATTCCTTGGATCTTAAGAAATACTTGGATTCTATCCCTCCTAGTCAGTTCATGGATTCTTCACATGTTAAGACTTATTTGGGCCAAATCATATAAGGGATGTTGTTTTGTCACTCTGGAAGAACTCTTCACAGAGACTTAAAACCTCAAAATCTACTGACAACAAAGGAACAACTAAATTGGCTGGTTTGAACCTTGCCAGAGTTTTTGGAATACCTAGTAGAGTATATATCCATGAACTAATAACACTTTGGCATAGATCTCCAGAGGTATTGCTGGGGTCAGCCCACAGCTCCTGTTGACATTTGGAGTACAGATACTATATTTGCAGAATTAGCAACTAATAAGTAAGTCACTCTTCCATGGGGATTCAGAAATTGATGAACTCTTTAGGATTTTCAGAGCTTTGGGCACCCCCAGTAATGAAGTGTGGCCAGAAGTGGAATTTTTATAAGACTGTTAAGAACATATTTCCCGAGTGGAAACCAGGAAGCCTAGCATCCTATATCAAAACCTTGGTTGAAAATGGCTTGGATTTGCTTTCAAAAATGTCAGCACATTGGCAGGTTAATCCCACCAAACAAGTTTCTGGCAAAATGACACTGAATCATCCATATTTTAATGATTTGGACAATCGGATTGAGAAGACGTAGCTTTCAGACAAAAAGTCTCCACATGCTGTCTCAAGAACAGATAGTTATATTTTTACTGCTACCTCTATTTTTGTCTTATGTGCTCTTTTCTATGTTGTAAAACTTAAGCTGCACGTCATCATCTAATTTCAAAAGTGTAACTTTAAAATGTAAATATTGTTCTATATCAATTTAAATATAGTAGTTCTGTGTATGAGTGTAGATTTCACTATAACAAGTATTTGTTACTATAATAAAACTATAAATCTAGTATTGATGACAGGAACTGCGGGAAATAACTGAACTGTTTTCCCCTTAAGATCAAAAACAAGGCAAGAATATCTGCTCTCACCACCTTATTCAACATTATACTAAAAATCCTAGCCAGTTTAATAAGGCAGTCGAATAAATAAAAGACATGCAGATTTGAAAAGAAGTAAAACTGTCTTTGTCACAGATGACATGATTGCCTATGCAGAAAATCCTAAAATATCTGCAAAAGAGCTGATTTTAGCAAGGACACAGGATACAAGGCCTATATTAGAAAAAAAAGAATTTTTATATTCTAGAAACAAAGAATTAGAAATTGAAATAAAATAGATACCATTAATTTAAAAGAAACAATACTATATTAGTTCTCAACTGCTACATAACAAATTACCAAATTAGCAGCTTGAAACAACAAACATTTATTATCTCACATAGTTTCTGAGAGTCGGGAATCTAGGAGCAGTTTCAGGGGGTAGCATGGCTCAGCATCTCTCAGGAGGTTGCCATCAAGGTGTCAACTAGGCCTGTACTCATCTGAAGCTTTGACTGGGGCTGGAGGGTCTATTTCCAAGATCACTCGTTCACATCTTGCTGGTAGAGGCCTCAGCTTCTCCTTTATGAAGATCTCATTTCTTCACCACACTGGACCTTCCAGTAGACCTGCTCCCATGTCTTCCAGATCAAACAATACAAGAGAGCAAAGAAGGAGCTATAATGCCTTTGATTACCCAGTCTCAGAAGTGGCATTCCATCACTTCCGCCATATTCAATTGGTCACACAGATCAACCCCTGGTACAATGTGTGTGGGGGGGGCGAGATACTATACACGGACATGAATACCAGGAGGGAAGGAGCATTTCAGGCCAATCTGGAGGCTGGCTACCACAAATACCACTTACAATAGCATCAAAAGACATAAAACACTTGTGGATAAATTTAACAAAATATGTGCTAAACCTCCACACTGAAATGACAAAATAATTACTGAAAAATCTAAAGAAGACCTAAATAAGTAAAGAAATATACAATGTTTATGGATTGAAAGACTCAATATTATTAAGATGCCGATACTGCCCAATGTATTGGGATTCAATGTAATCTCCACCACAATGCCACTGGGTTTTTTTCTTAATAAAAATTGACAAACCGATAGTGAAATTTGTATGTAAATGTTAAGGACTTAAAATAGCCAAAACAACTTTGAATAGAAGAACAAAGTTGGAGGACTTAGACTACCTCCTACACTACATCCTAAAATAGTGTAAGAACTACACTATTTTAAGATCTACCATAAAGCTACAATAATAAAGACAGTGTGCTATTAACATAGGATAGACATATAGATCAATGGAACAGAACAAAGAGTCCAGAAATAGGCCCACTCCTATATGGTCAATTAATTTTCGACAAAAATGCCAAATAAATCCAATGCGAAAAATTTTTTAACAAATGTTGCTAGGACAATTGGATATCCCAGGAAGAAAATAACCTTGAACATTTGCTTTACACTATAAACAAAAATTACCTTAATATTGGTCACTAGCCGAAATATAAATGCTAAACTATAAACTTCTAGAAGAAAACATAGGAGGAAAATGTTAGGACCTTAGTATAGGCAAATAATTCTTAGACAATGCACAAAAAGCACTTATTCTGAAAGGGGAAAAAATTGATAAATTGGACTATGTCAAAATTAAAACATCCTATTCTTTGAAAGACAGCATTAAAAGCAAACAAAAAAATACAATGCAAGCCATAAACAGAAAATATATATATATATGTAATACATATATCTGTCAAAAGACTTCTACTTGAAATATATTTAAAACTCTTATAGCTTGATAGTAAAATATTAACTCAAAAATAGGCAAAAAGGGGGGCACTTGGTTGGCTCAGTCAATTAAGCATCCAACTCTTGATTTCAGCTCAGGTGTTGATCTCAGGGTCATGAGATCAAGACACACAATGGACTCCACACTGGGTATGAAGCCTACCTAAAACGGAAAACAAACAAAACAAAACAAAACAAAAAGCCAAAAGTTTGAATGGACACTTCACAAAACTATAAATGGCAGATATACAAATGAAATGCTCAACATCACTGTCATCAGGAAAATGCAAATTAAAACCTCCAGATACTCCTAGCACCCACTAGAATAACTAAAATTAAAAGGAGAAACCATACCAAGTGTTGGCAAGGATGTGAAACAACTGGAAATCTCATATTTTGTTGGTAGAAATGCAAAATAATACAGCACTTTGGAAAAATTCAGCGATTTCTTATAAAGTTAAATATTCATATACTATATGACCCAGCAATCCCCTAAGTATTTACACAAGAAGAATGAGAACCTAGGTCTGCACAAACACTTTTTGCAAGGGTTCATAACTTTTTCATGATAACTTTTATTCATAATAACTCAAAACTAGACACAATCTGCAAGTCCATCAAAAAGTGAATGTAAATAAATTGTGCTCTAACCCTACAACAGAATATGACTCAGTTTTAAAAAGGAACAAAATACTGACATGAGAAAGATCGAGAGGAGGAGATTGACCATAAAATGCTAGTGGGGAGCTCGATGGACATGTTCTATGTCTTGATTGTGGAGGTGGTTGTGTGGGTGCATACGTTCAGTGAAATTTATTAAACTGTACACTTAAAATAAGTGTATTCTATTACTAAGTTATACTTCAATGAAAGTAATTAAAACATTGTAAAAGAAATATATTCATATGGTTAAAAAATTTCAACTAGACATTGAAAAATTAGTCCTCTTTCACCATATGTCCAGACCTCCAAATACCCTATCTCCTTACCACTATTCCCAGTGATTATGGATTATTCAAAAATTGTCTGTGTGTATACACCTCTACATTGTATTTGTATATGGATATGTCTATAGGTATATCACACAAATACACACATATACTTTGTTTACATACGTAGACATCTTTTCTATTATAGTAGCTGCTTTTTGGTGCCTGATACTCCCTTAGACCACCTCTGATTTTTGCTGCAGCTCCCATGGTGGGTCCCTCCCTTGCACACTGACAGAGTCCCATCGTGAACACTAACACTTTCTCCAAAGTCACAGGAGCCTATTCAGTCTACAGGCAGCTGCAGCCAGAAGCAGAAGGAGTTAAGTTCCTGGAACAATCCCAACCAATACAGGATGGGTTTGGTCAATAAATGCCCCAACCTTCCTTCTTGCTGAAAGACAGACAATTCTGGGAGTTGGTATTCCTGTCTGTTTTTCAAAGGTCTGGACTTGGGCTTCCCTTACCTGTAGCAGTAACTCAATAATACACCTTTTTTTTTTTTCTTTTCATTTTCTGTCTCAATGTCTTCATGCTCTCATTTTTTTCTGGGATTACTTCCCAAATAAACTACCTGCACTCAAGTCTTTGTCTGAGGCTCTGCTTTCAAGGGACCCCAAACCAAGACATGTATACACCTTATTTTTTCACTCGATATATCTTATAGGTTACATGATGTCAGCCCATATAATTTGCCCTCTTGTGTCTCATGGCTCTACGGTACTCCACTGCATGGTGTATCATGGTTTGTTTGGTTTTTTTCTATTATAAATACTTTATTTCAACTAGAAGGTACAATCTCTCAGGGGTTTCATAGTTTAAAAAGCTACAATCACACCATGTTGTAACTACACAAAAAATAGTGCTGTAAATGGAACTTCCTGGCTTAGAACATGTACATTTCTGCACAGTCTTTATGGAATCTGCACAACAAAATATCTTCTGCTTTTGCTCCAATTAATTGTTCTTGTATGTAAGTTGCTTTCTATTCCAGTATATCCAGAGTGGTGAAATCATGAGTCCAGCCACATAGCCGTAGGTCGCTCCAAGCGTACAGGAGATGGGCCATACCTGCCAAGGTCTTTCCCAAACGAGTGGAATAGGAAAGGCTCCAAACCATGTTCCTATAAAGCTAGAAATTGTAGTGATCTGAAGGCTGTTCTCCAAAATGGATGTAACTCCATTTCTACTGAAAACTCTTATCCATGCTTTGATGTTTGGTCCTAACAAACACAAACAAGGTACAGTAATAAAGGTAGACAAAATAATTGCAAATAAAAATGTTTCCAACACCAACTCTATGAGTGGTGCTCCATATAGAACAAAAATTACGTGAAAGAAGAAACATGACATAAGAAAGTAGATACAGCATTTCAAAAACCTGGTTACCTTGTATGATAATGAACTTCTTTTAGAGGATGCATTTGGTTTCACTGCTAAATATAATACTAGATTGATGGCAGTTACAAAAACAGAACAGACGCACAACCATGTCAAGTGTGTTTCCAATATTGAGAAGTTCTCCAAGAAGAATGATGGAATGAAGATGCTTAGGATAATTGAAATATGCACAAAAGATGGGTATACAGTAGTCTCTTGATATCAGTATCTTTCACGGTGTTTTCTTGAGAGGCTATCTAATGCTCCCGCCAGTGGAAGAGAAGTGGGGGTTACTACCTCCCACCATCAGGTACGACTCACTGCCCTGGCCATCGCCTGTATCATGGTTTTTATAACTGTATCCCCCATCAGTGGATATTTAAGCTGTTTATAGCCTTTTGCTATTGTATACAATGTTTTTTTAAAAAAGATCCCTATGCACACATCTTTATAAGATAAATTTCTAGAAATAAAATTGATAAGGCAAAGGGTAGTCATGGTAGTCTTTAAATAGGAAGCATCCCTGATATGACTGAACTGTAAAATTTTACCTGTACACACAGTTTTTCAGTCATAAATCCAACGTGTGATGATGTGCAGTTGTCCCTATCAGAGTTGATGCTAGCTGCAACCCTACACCCTAAGGCTCCTTCTGCTCAATTCTCTAGTCCCCTTTTCTATGGGATCCACCTGCCATCTTGCTGTGACCTCAAACACAATCAGGAAGAGTCCCTGTGACAGAGAGAGTAAGAACACAAGCTAAAACAGACAAATAGCAACAGAGGGAGAATATATATAAAACCACTAATTGGTTGCCAGAAAATTTACAAAATAGTTCTCCTCTTCACAGAAGGAGGAAAGAACACTGGACTCAGAGTCAGGAGACCTAGGTCCTAGGTTCTAGCCCTCCCTTTGCCAAACCAAGGGGTTGGATAAGGTAGTTTTCCCTTTGCCTCAGTTCCCTCATTTGTAAAATGAAGGGGCAGACCTAAATTATTCTCTCTAAAGTCCTTCTCTCTCTGATATTCCAAATTTCTATGACTCAAGCAGTTTGTAAAGCAGTATATCCAGAGTGGTGAAATCATGAGTCCAGCCACATAGCCGTA